>NW_025412306.1:1261-3370 GCF_002201575.2 Neomonachus schauinslandi | reverse complement strand
TCCTGCTTCAGTTTTGGTAGTTGATACATCTCTAGGAATGCATCCATTTCTTCCAGATTATCTAGTTTGCTGGCATAGAGTTGCTCATAATATGTTCTTAGAATTGTTTGTATTTCTTTGGTGTTGATTGTGATCTCTCCTCTATCATTCATGATTTTGTTGATTTGGTTCATTTCTCTTTTCTTTTTGATAAGTCTGTCCAGGGGTTTATCAATCTTGTCAATTCTTTCAAAGAACCAGCTCCTAGTTTCGTTGATCTGTTCTACTATTCTTTTGGTTTCTACTTCATTGATTTCTGCTCTGATCTTTATTATTTCTCTTCTCCTGCTGGGTTTAGGCTTTATTGGCTGTTCTTTCTCCAGCTCCTTTAAGGTGTAGGGTTAGATTGTGTACTTGAGACCTTTCATGTTTCTTGAGAATGGCTTGTATTGCTATATACTTTCCTCTTAGGACTGCCTTTGCTGCATCCCAAAGATTTTGAACAGTTGTGTTTTCATTTTCATGTGTTTCCATAAATCATTTTAATTCTTCTTTAATATCCTGGTTGACCCATTCATTCTTCAGTAGGATGCTCTTTAGCCTCCATGTATTTGAGTTCTTTCTGACTTTCCTCTTGTGATTGAGTTCTAGTTTCAAAGCAAGCACTGTGGTCTGAAAATAGGCAGGGAATGATCCCAACCTTTTGGTACCGGTTGAGATATGATTTTTGACCTAGGATGTGATCTATTAATTAGAATATTCCATGGGCACTAGAGAAGGATGTGTATTCTGTTGCTTTGGGATGGAATGTTCGGAATACATCTGTGAAGTCCTTTTGGTTCAGTGTGTCTTTTAAAGTCTTTATTTCCTTGTTGATCTTTTGTTTAAATGATCTGTCCATTTCAGAGAGGGGTGTGTGAAAGTCTCCCATTATTATAGTATTGTTGTCGATGTGTTTCTCTGCTTTTTTTTATTAATTGGCTTATATGATTGGCTGCTCCCATGTAAGCGGCATAGATATTTACAATAGTTAGATCTTCTTGTTGGAAAGACACTTCAAGTATGATAGAGTGTCCTTCCTCATCTCTTCTTATAGTCTTTGGTTTAAAATCTGATTTGTCTGATATAAGGATTGCCACCTCAGCTTTGTTTTGGTGTCCATTAGCATGGTAAATGATTTTCACCCCCTCACTTTCAATCCGGGGGTGTCTTTGGGTCTAAAATGAGTTTTTTGCAGACAGCTTATTTTTGGATTTTTTTTTTTTTTTTTTTTTTTTATCCAATCGGATAGCCTGTGTCTTTTGATTGGGGCTTTTAGCCCATTTACATTCAGAGTAACCACTGAAAGATAGGAATTTAGTGCCATTGTATTGCCTGTAAGGTGACTGTTACTCTATATTTTCTGTGTTCCTTTCTGGTCTATGTCACTTTTAGGCTCTCTCTTCGCTTAGAGGACCCCTTTCAATATTTCTTGTAGGGTTGGTTTTGTGTTTGCAAATTCCTTTAGTTTTTGTTTGTCCTGGAAGCTTTTTATCTCTCCTTCTATTTTCAATGACAGCCTAGCTGGATATAGTATTCTTGGCTGTATATTTTTCTCCTTTAATGCTCCGAATATATCATTGCAGTCCTTTGTGGCCTGCTAGGTCTCTGTGGATAGGTCTGTTGCCAATCAAATGTTTCTACATTGTAGGTTACAGATCTCTTCTCCTGAGCTGCTTTCAGGATTTTCTCTTTGTCTCTGAGACTCATAAGGTTAGTATAAATGTCGGGATGTTTACCTATTTTTATTGATTTTGAGGGGGGTTCTGTGCCTCCTGGATTTTGATGCCTGTTTCCTTCCCCAAATTAGGGAAGTTCTCTGCTATAATTTGCTCCAATATACCTTCTGCCCCTCTCTCTCTTTCTTCTTCCTCTGGGATCCCAATTATTCTAATGTTGTTTCATCTTATGGTATCACTTATCTCTCAAATTCTGCCCTTGTGATCCAGTAGTTGTTTATCTCTCTTTTTCTCAGCTTTATTTTCCATCATTTGTTCTGCTATATCACTAATTCCCTCTTCTGCCTCATTCATACTAGCTGTTAGAGCCTCCATTTTTTATTACACCTCATTAACAGCCTTTTTGATTTCA
>NW_025412306.1:0-1251 GCF_002201575.2 Neomonachus schauinslandi | reverse complement strand
GAGCCTCCATTTTTTATTACACCTCATTAACAGCCTTTTTGATTTCACCTTGGTTAGATTTTAGTTCCTTTATTTCTCCAGAAAGGGTTTGTCTAATATCTCCCATGCTTTTTTCAAGCCCAGCTAGTATCTTTAAAATTGTCATTCTGAACTCTAGATCCGACATCTTATTACTGTCCATATTGATTAGGTCCCTGGCAGTCGGTACTGCTTCTTGTTCTTTTTTGGGGGGTGACTTTTTCCATCTTGTCATTTTATACAAAGCACTATAGATGAGTGAGAGAACAAATGCTAACAGCATAACAAAGACCCCAGAGAAATATACACTAAACAAATCAGAAGAGACCTGCAAGCAGGGGAACAGAAAGGGAAAGAAAGAGAATAGAAAAAAAAATTAAAAATAAAAACAGAATATGATCAAATATGATCAGGCTTGTGCATAGATCATTACCACACACTAGATTTTGGGTGTATTTTGGTCCGTTAGAAGAAACTGCCTCCCAAAAGTTTAAGGAAAGAAAAACTTATATATGTACAAAAATAAGGGTAAATATGATGAAGGGATGGAATATGACTGTAAAGATGAAAATTAGAAAAGATTTTATAAAAGGAATTGATAAGAGGTTGGTTTGAGAAAACAAAGAAGAGGGAGAGAATATGATCAGGCAGGAGACTAGAACAAAGCCATACACTAGAGATTTAGGGTGTATTTTAGTCTGTTAGAAGCAACTGTATCCCAAAATTTTAAGGAGAGAACAACTTATATATATACCAAAAATAATGTGAAACTACTATGAAGGGATAGAATACGACTCTAAAAATTAAAAGTAAAAAAGATTTTTTTAAAAAAGGTTCGAGAAGATGTTGGTTGAAAAAGGGAAAAAAAATAAAAAAAGAAAAAATAAATAAGAAAATTAACTTTGAAAGACTAAAGAATCCTGGGGAAAAAAAGCCATGTAATCTATGTGCTGTATTCCCCTAGCGCTGGAGTTCTGCCATTCTCATTGATGGTAAACTTGGTCTTGGCATGCTGTTCTTGCTGATCTTTTGGGGGAGGGGCCTGTTGCCGTGGTGCTCAAATGTCTTTTCCGGAGGCATAATTACCCAGCCCTTGCTGCAGGTGGAGCTATGTAATCAGCTTAGGTTTGCCCTTGGGAGCTTTTGTTCCCTGCAAGCTTTTCATACAGCTTTGAAGGACGAAAGTGAAAATGGTGACCTCCCAATCTCCACCCTGGAGGAGCCGATAACTCC
>NW_025412305.1:0-3371 GCF_002201575.2 Neomonachus schauinslandi | reverse complement strand
GCCGCGGGGCGGCTCGGGAGGCCCCGGCAGCGCCATGGAGGAGCGGAGCGCGGGGAGCCGAGCGCGGGGAGCTGCCGGGAGCTCCTCCCGCCGCCCCGCGGCGCGCCCCGCAAGGCGCCCAGCCTGCTGGAGATGGGGGCGCTCTGTCTGGACTCGGAGATCATTCTGGGCTTCACCAGCCACCTCCTGCGGCGGCGAGCCAAGGTGAGGGCCGGGCGGCGGGACCCGCGGGCGGCAGAGGCGCTGTCCCGAGACTTTGCGGCGCGGCTCCCGCGGCGCAGGGAAGGAGGCAGCAGGTCCCGAGCAGCGTCCCGCAGGCCGGGCCAGGGACCTGCTGCCGCACTTCCCGCATTGGTGCTGTCCCCATGTCCCTCTCCCCCTGAGGCTGTGTCCGGAGCCGAGGCAGTCAGCTGGCGCGGAGAGAGCAGCGCGGGGACTCCGGGTCCCACGGCGCGCCTTGCTGGGGGGTCGGGGGTCTCGCGGCAGATCCGGAGTCCCCGAGGTGACTCCAGGTCCTGCGTGCACCTGCAGGTTCTGCCGGGCTGTGTGCGGCCCCTCTCCGGGAACCCGGGCGTGGGGTGTGCGTGTGTGTGCGGTGCCGACCGCACTGAAGTTGCGGGCGTGGCCGGGCCCGGGCGTCGGACCCGGGCGCTCGGCAATGGTGGGTTTCTGCGGGCGACTGTGGGGAGTGTGTGCGTGGCACAGAGCCGCACTTCTCGGGCCCGGGTGTGTGTGTGCGTGTCCCAGACTAGTTGAGGGGCGGGGAACGGTGCTCTGCAGGCGATGCGGCGCGGGGACTGCCCCGCGATACCCAGATCCGGATGGGGCCTGAGATGAGATAGGAGGGGGCAAGAGCTTCGGCCCCCGGCTCGGGTGGAAAGGGGCGGGAGGCTGTGGGATTGCGGAGAGAGAGTGGGGAGCCCCTGCCCACTTTATTCCCCACGACCTCCACCACGTGGCAGATTAGAAAGGACTCGGAAAGCCGGGCGGGGAGGTGTTACGATCCACTGTTCATTTTGGGGGAGTGCGTGCGTGGGCAGGGAGGGCCTTCCAAGTAAAAGGGTGGTGGGCAAAACGTAATGAAGAACGTGTCGCTTTGAGGGGCGCAGGCGAGGCGAGGAGCAGTCCAAATCTGTGTGAGGGTTTGTGTGCGAGGGGAGTCGCGGGCCGGGGTCTCTGACTGGACCACGGCCCGCCAGCCGGCCCCTTCTCTGGCCGGGCTCTTCCTGGTACCCGGGACGCGTCTTCTTATCCGGGACTCGTGGCGCCAGGCCGCTCCAGTCTCGCGGTGGCCCGCAGGGGGCGCTCGCGCCACGGGAAGCCCGCGGCCGCGCCCTCCGAACCCGACCCGGGATTTCGGGCTGACGGGGAGCCTGGACCCGGAGCGGCCCGCGCCTCAGACAGCGGCGACTCTTAGGGCCGGGCTGGAGCGGGAGCAACCGGTCGCCGAGATGGGGGGCGACCTCTCAGCCGGAGACAAACAGGCAATTAATTCCAGAGCCAAGTTCCCATCTGCCAGGCCGGCCGACAACAGGTCCCGTGCACGTCCCCGGGGCCAGCCGCGCCACCTCCTGCCGCTTCCCGGGCGCACAGCGCGCACACCCACTTTCCTGCACACGCGAGGCTGCAAAGACACGCGCGCCGCTTGCAGACTCGCCAAGAAACGCATACTCTGGCGCAGGCACTGCACGTTCCGAGGCGCGCACCGCGGCGACACTCACCTACGTGCGACTGTTAGACCCAAAGGGTGGCCAGCGACCCACGGAGTGCGCTGCATTTGCAGGAAAAAGCGAGGGGGAGTCTGGGTCGGCGTTCAGCCCCTTCCTCGTCCCGCCTAGCTGGGTGACCTTGGGCAAGACCTCCCCCTATGCCGCCTCAGTTTCCTCGCCTGTAAAGTGAGGAGTGGGTCGGTGCCTCCCAGGAGACGCGCGGACCCCCTGTCCCGGGAGAGGAGCAGGAAGGCGCATGCGCGCAAGTGTCCCGGGTATCTCACCGAGGCCCCTAGCGCCCCTCCCTCGGGCTGGGACTCGCCGAACAGGTTGGGGTCCTTGCAGTGGGAGGGGCCGCGCGTCGAGGAGGGCCCCCTCCCCCACGCGCAGCCGAGCGGAGGGCCTGGGCGGGGCGGGACGGCCTTCCCGGAGCCCAGCTCCCCCGGCCCCGCCCCGCCCCCGGAGCCCCGCCCCCGCCCCGCCCCGCCCCGCCCCGCCCTCGCCTCTCTCGCTCGCTCGCACGCCCGCCGCCGCCGCAGCCGCGCGCTCTCCTCCACTCGCCCGCGCCGCCAACTTCGGAGCGGTCGGCCGGACCATGGGGGCTCGCCCGGGCCGGATCACGTAGCTGCGGCGACCCCGGAGAGCCCTCGCGGCCCGAAGCGCCCGCCCGGCCCTTCCCGCGCCCAGGCCATGGGCGGCCGCGGGTCTCCGCTGTGCACTGCGCCACCCGCGGTACGCGCGGCCGGGCCCCGAGAGGGAGGCGGCGGCGGGGCGCGCACGGGCGCCCCGAGACAGAGTCCCGGACGCCGAGGATGCTCGCGGGGTGCGCTGCGCCCCCTGGGGGCCGCGCCTGGAGCGGAGCGCGGGGGGCGCCGGGCCTCCTGCTGGGAGGGACCCGGATCCCGACCTCGCGGGCTGGAAGGAGAGGGTGGGTGGCGGGTTCGCGCCCCGCGCTCCTAACTTTGCCGACTGCCTCACTCTGCGGCCGGGACGCGCTGAGTTCTGGAGTCACTGGTGCTAGGTCCCCGGGTGGCACTGCTCGGGGGCCCAGGCTCACGTCCCCTTCTGCCCCCCATCCCGCAGGTGGCCGAGGGCGGCCCGGCCCGCGAGCCGCTGCAGCTGCTGGAGGTGTCCCCTCGCAAGAGGCTGCCCAACGGGCCCGAGCAGGACCCATGCGGCAGCCGCCCAGCGCCCGAGGGCGCCGGTGCGGGCGCGGAGCAGGGCCACTCGGCGGGCGGAGGCGGCTGGTGCCGCCACTGCCACACGAAGCTCGCCGAGCTCAAGCGACAGGCGTGGAAGCTGGTCAGCGGGCCCGGGACACCCCTCCGGGTAAGTGAACCTCCCTCGGGCCGGCTTCTCCCGTGCTGCCGCCATCTGGGAGACCTTGGCTCCCGGAGGGAGGCGAGGTTGCACCGAGCGTTTTTTGGCTCCTTCTCCTCTCCGGGCTTGGGTTTCCCCTTCTGTAACCCGGTGTGTGTGAGTTGGAGCAGCTCATCCTAAGAGGCTCCGCGGTGGGATCAGAGGGGGGTTGGGCAGGTGTTTCTCCACGGAGTCACAGATGTCCCACAGCTGGAACCACAGTCTGTGTTTGGGAGGGGGAAGGGAGAGAGGGAGATGACACGGACTCCACCCAGGGCGGGACAGCTCCCTCTCTCCCTTCCC
>NW_025412304.1:0-3375 GCF_002201575.2 Neomonachus schauinslandi | reverse complement strand
CCCATCCATCCACCCATCCATCCATCCACCCTCCCATCCATCCACCCATCCATCCATCCACCCATCCATCCATCCATCCATCCACCCACCCATCCATCCACCCACCCATCCATCCATCCATCCACCCACCACCCATTCATCTACACCTCTTTTAAGCAGTTAGTCAAATTACTTCCTCTCTGGCCTTAATTACGTCATTTGTGAAAAAGGAATAAGGATGCCCAGCTCACACAATTATCATGAAGGCAGATGAAATAGCGTGGAGGCTGTAAATGACTCGGAACAGTGCTTGGCCATGGTAGCTCATTGGGTACTTGGGTTATTATTTTGGGAGGCATCCCAGCACACCAGCATCCACCATGATAAGAGCCTGGCACTGCAGTGGGTTTGTCTTGGCTTTGGCTCCTGGCCAGTGACCTTGGCAAGTTCTTGATCCTCTCTGAGCTCTGGTTTCTACACCTAGAAAGGCCTCTTCGAGAGTTGGTGAGACAATTAAATGAGGTATTTAAGGTATTCATCCCCAGGTCAGGCACCTACGGATGGTTCTTCATCATCATCATCATCATCATCACCATCCTCATCATCTCAATAGGAATTTATCAAGTGCTGTTATGGATTGAATTCTGTCCTCTCTAAAATCCCTGTGCTGCAGTCCTAACCCCCAGAAGCTTGGAGTGTGACTCTATTTGTAGATGGGGTCTTTAAAGAGGGGATTAAGTTAAAATGAGGTCATTAGGGTGATCCTTATACAATGGGACTGGTGTCCTTACAAGAAGAGGAGAGTAGGACACAGACGTAATAGAGGGAAAACCATGTGGGGACCCAGGGAGAAGACACCATCTACCACCTAAGAGAGAAGACCGACGCCTCAGAAGGAAACACCCGGTTGGCAGACAACCTTGATCGTGGGCCTCCAGCACCCAAGACTGAGATGGTACCTTTCCGCTGTGTAAGTCTCAGCCTCTGTCATGGCAAACCTGGGAAACTCACACAAGCGCCTACTGGGTGCACCCCTGTGTGGGGCGATGGCGTGCAGCTGTGAGACCCACCCCTTCCTCCACAGTGTGGGAGGTTCCGGCACCCTGCCTTCGCTAAGGACACCCACGCCCTGGAGGATGTCCTCCCCACCCCTGGGGAGTGAGCACCTCTTCATGGAAGGAGGATCATGTGCAGATGGTCTTAGCGCCACTTTCCCCGAGCGCACCTCGTTCTGGGCTCCAAAGACAGCGCCACTGACCCAGCCCTGACGTGAGACTTAACAGGCTGGCCACAGCGACTCAGAGGGATGGGGTCTGATGGGATCACTCGTGACTGTGCTCAAGGGAGGGAGCGTGCTGGTGCCTGGCTCTGCTGTTTCCTTGCTGGTGGCCTGGGGCCAGGTGTCCCCCTCCAGCCTGAGGTCACTGTCTGACCACAGGGGCCGAGGTGTGACCTCGAACCGCCTTGCTCTCCCGCTGTGTTGGATGTCACAGACGTGGCAAGGTTGTCTGGAGCAGGCTGGTCCCAGGGCTGGAGCACTGCTCAAGTATGGCCCCCACTTTGGTCCCCTCCCCACTCTCCCCATCCCTGGGGGCTTGGGCCTTAAAGAATAGCCAGTTGCTTCCCTTCAGGAGTGCTGGGGTAATGAAATTGAACCCTTACCCGTAGGCAAAAGCCCTGGGCTGGGCCAAACTGTGCTGTGTCTTCGTCACTCCCTGGGCTCCTGGGGGGCTGGAGTCACCCCTGGAACAGCAGCAGGAGCACCTGCTCCCTGGGACGGCCCAGCCACCTGCCCTCTGGCTGACGGAACGTCCACATCCTGAATGCGGCAGGGGCTGGAGCTGCATCGTAGCCCGGTACCCCAAGGCCGGCCCGAAGAGCCTACCTAGGAATTCTGGAACCTTCCACCAGCCCAGAGTCACATGCAGCTCAGCACAGCTCCAACGCTTCCACATGGTGGGGATCTTGGAGGAGAAAAATGTGCTTGCTGTCTTTGCTCCAAACAATGCTTCGAGCGTGAGCCCATCTGGTGGCAGCAGCTGGATGGACCGGAATGCTGGTAAGCACGGTAACGAGCCGTGCAGCACACACGTCATGCCTACTCGCCCAGTGCGTGCCTGTGTCCTGACCCGTTCTAATCCTCGGTACACGCCTGAACTAGCTGGGATCACTTCCCAGATCTGCAGATGAGGAAACAAGGCCACACGGCCCACCGCTGGGGTCACACCCACTGCTCCTGGCCGCTCTCAGGGTGTGGAGGGGGACTGTGATGGCCTGGCCTCTGAGCGGCCTCACTGTCTCTCCCCTGCACAGCCTCCTCGGGGCCAGGGCCACGGCCACAGAGGGGCACAGAACAGGCCTCTGGGTCCCAGCCTGGGCGAAGCTGTCCCGACCGCTGCTGGCCACGGCAGACTTCGTGGGGGGAAGCCAGCTCAGGTAGTGAGCCACGAGACGTCCGGGGTGGCTTGTTACTCGGCACAGCAATCCCCCCCGCTGCCCCCTCCCCGTCCTGATGAATCTGTGGGCGTTGGTCCAGGGAGCCTCTGTTGGGATGAGGCATCGTGTCTTCTGATGCTTCTGAAGCTGGCACAAAATGGACCCTCTTACCCCAGGCGTGGGTGTGGGAAATGGACAGGGGGGCTTCCATCTGTGATAGGAGAGTCGGGGCTCCCCGGGGGACCCCATGTATTGGTGTGAGTGTTTGGGGCCAGCAGTGAGGAGCAGCTGCTGCCACAGAGGCCAAGGGCTGTGCGAACCCAGCCACCCGAAGGAGAAGGACTCCTGCCCCAGCCCTGTGGTGTAGAGAACTCCCCAGAACAGAGCCACAGGGCTCAGTACACCCCCTCAGGATGCCCAGACCCCTGCTCACACACTGCCTTTTAGAAAATGGTCTTTCCCTCCCGTTGCATTAAACACACGAGTGGCCTGCTCACAATACCGATGGAGGAAGCGTGCATGCCAGTGACCTTGCTATTGGTGGAGAGGGTAGGATTTGGAGAGTCTGCAAGCAAACCCACCGCCCTCATCATGGGTCACTGATTCCAGATTAGAGCAGAGGAACGGTTTATAGGGCTTAAAGACAGACACGTGTACGCACACACAGGCGAGTGTGCTCGTCATGCCCTTATATAAGGATATTTATATACCATCCCCCTTGCTCTGGGGTGGATGACAAATACTCACCAGCAGCACACGGGAAACCTGAAACTTGTGCGCTGGCTTGCAGGCAGCTGGTGGGGCGTGCTGGTGGGGAGGGCGGTGGCTGGCGTCGGGGCAGGGGCAGTGGAGGTGAGGTGCTGCTTGATGGTGTAGACGTGGCCAGAGGTGTAGACGTGGCTGGGGGCATAGACATGGCTGGGGGTGTAGACGTGGCTGGGGGTGTAGAAGTGGCTGGGG
>NW_025412303.1:0-3376 GCF_002201575.2 Neomonachus schauinslandi | reverse complement strand
AAGGGCCCCCATTCTATGGACAGTAACACTCTGATGGCCACCACCTATACGGTCTTCACTCCCTTTCTCAGCCCAATCATTTTCAGCCTCAGGAATAAGGAGCTCAAAAATGTCATAAAGAAAAGCTTCCAGAGGAAATTCAGTCCCCTAAGCACCTGATGGCCAGCTTGGTGGTGAGGAAATATGATATTAGGGCTAGGGGTAATAATGTCTGTCTCCATAGGACTGTTGTAGAGATTCAATATATAAGAATACAAACAGGTATTGTTGGATGCATCCATAGGTGTTGGATGCATGGTAGGTGTTTGTTTTTCTTCAATTTTTTTGCCCCCCCCCTTTGCATAGGCACTACTGATCATCATTTCTCATTCTTGCTCCCATGTGATGACATACATCCTGTTACCTATGTCTAAGAATGTGTTATCTACCTATGGGCTGGTGGGGACCATCACAGTGATGTGTCTGTCCACTGATACACAGGGTTCTTCTTGCATAGACAAGGAGGGCAGATCCTCCCCTCTTCTCCCATAAGGATAAACAGAAGTAAGCATAATAATGAATGCCACCAGCACTGGGGCTTTTCTTATCAGGTGCTATGTCCAACATTGTATAAGTATTATTTTTAATTATAATAAATGCACAAGAGAAAATAAACTATTTGTCTCCAAGAAGATGGCTGACTCTTTATAGTTCTTGCTGTCTTTGGAGGGGATAGACCATAAGGAGGTTTCTATGTTGATCTGTGTTGAGTGTGGGATGTCAGAATGTGAAGTAAAGAGTAAGAGAGAGTGAGGGAGGGAAGGTTTGGATAAGAACATACAGAATATTGGTGGGGGGGAGCAAGATGGCGGAGGAGTAGGAGACCCGGATTTTGTCTCCTCTCAGGAATTCAGCTGGATAGGGATCAAACCATTCTGAACACCTACAAACTCAACAGGAGATCGAAGAAAAGAATAGCAACAACTCTCTGAACAGAAAAGCTACCACTTTCTGGAAGGGAAGATGTGCAGAGAAGTGAATCCGAGGTGATATTCGGGAGGATAGACGGTGAGGGAGGGGCCTCCGTTGGCCGCTTCTGGCAAGTGATAGAGCAGCAGAGCACAAAATCAGAACTTTTAGAAGTTTGCTCCGCTGAGGGACGTCACTCTGGTGGCTAAGCGGGGGGGTGGAACCCTCGTGGGACAGTGTGGTCTCAGGACCCTCGGGGTCACAGAAAGACCGGGGGTGCCTGAGTGTGGCAGAGCTCCCAGGTATCGGAGCAGGGAAGCCGGCTGCAGAGGCGGAGCCCAGGCGCGGGCTCTCAGCTCGGGGTTGCCATAAACCGTGATCCGCAGCACAGTCGGGCCCCTGCTCCTCCAGCAGGGACCCAACAAGCGGCAGATCCGGGGAGACTCCCCTTCCTCCCCCGGGGAGGAGGGGTGCGGGAGCGCACCGCAGGGATCTGCTGGGTTTGGAGATTCTGCACAGGGTCGTGTGCCAGAGATAGAAACACGTGGTCACAGGACTGGTGAGCACGGAGTGCAGTCGGAGACCAGGGAGATGGGAGTGACTGACTGCTTTCCTCTGGGGGCTCACTGAGGAGAGGGGCCCCGAGTTCTTGGCTCCTCCGGGGTGGAGATTGGGAGGCCGCCATTTTCACTCTCATCCTCCAAAGCTGTACTGAAAGCTTGCAGGGAACAAAAGCTCCCAAGAGCAAACCGAGCAGATTACTCAGCCCAGACCGGGCAATGGCAGGGCAATTCCGCCTCCAGCAAAGACTTTTGGGGACCACCGCAACAGGCCCCTCCCCCAGAAGATCAGCAAGAACAGCCAGCCAAGACCAAGTTTACCCATCAATGAGAACAGCAGAACTCCAGCGCTAGGGGAATACTGCACATAGAATCCATGGCTTTTTTACCATGATTCTGTAGTCTTTCAAAGTTAATTTTTTTTTAAACTGTCTTTTTTTTTTTTAATTTTTCCTTTTCCCTTTTTCAACCAACATCTTATCAATCCCCTTTTTTTAAAAAACATTTTTATTTTTCATTTTTAGAGTCATATTCTATCCCTTCATAGTGATTACCCTTATTTTTGGCATATATATATATAAGTTGTTCTCTCTTTAAATTTTTGAGATAGTTTCTCCTAACAGATCAAAATATACCCTAAATCTCTAGTGTATGGTTTTTTTCTACTCCCCTGCCTGATCACATTCTCTCCCTTTTTTTTCCTTTTTATTTTAAATCCTCTTCTTTCTTTTTTCAAACAACTTCTTATCAATTCCTTTTATAAAATTTTTTATAATTTTCATCTTTACAGTCATATTCCATCCCTTCATCATATCAACCCTTATTTTTGTACATATGTAAGTTTTTCTTTCTTTAAAATTTTGGGAGGCACTTTCTTCTAACAGACCAAAATACACCCAAAATCTAGTGTGTGGCACTGATCTATGTACCAGCCTGATCATATTTGATCATACTCTGTTTTTTTGTTTTGTTTTGTTCTGTTTTTGTCTGTTTTTATCTTAACCTTTTTCCTTTTCTTTTTTTTCTTTTCCTTTTTTTCTCTTTCCCTATCTTTTCCCCCTGCTTCAGGTCTTTTCTGATTTGTTTAGAGTATATTTTCTGGGGACCTTTTTACCCTGTTAGCATTTTGTTCTCTCATTAATCTATTCTCCTCTGGACAAAATGACAAGATGGAAAAAATCACCTCAACAAAAAGAACAAGAGGTAGTGCCAACTGCCAGGGACCTACTCAATACAGACATTAGTATGATGTCAGATCTAGAGTTCAGAATCATCACTTTAAAGATACTAGCTGGGCTTGAAAAAAGCATGGAAGTTATTAGAGAAACCCTTTCTGGAGAAATAAAAGAACTAAAATCTAACCAAGTCAAAATCAAAAAGGCTATTAATGAGGTGCAATCAAATATGGGGGTGCTAACTGCTAGAATAAATGAGGCAGAACAGAGAATCAGTGATATAGAAGACCAAATGATGGAAAATAAAGAAGCTGAGAAAAAGGGAGATAAACAACTACTGGATCACAAGGGCAGAATTTGAGAGATAAGCGATACCATAAGATGAAACAACATTAGAATAATTGGGATCCCAGAAGAAGAAGAAAGAGAGAGAGGGGCAGAAGGTATACTGGAGCAAATTATAGCAGAGAACTTCCCTAATTTGGGGAAGGAAACAGGCATCAAAATCCAGGAAGCACAGAGAACCCCTCTCAAAATCAATAAAAATAGGTCAACACCCCGACATCTAATAATAAAACTTATGAGCCTCATAGACAAAGAGAAAATCCTGAAAGCAGCTCAGGAGAAGAGATCTGTAACCTACAATGGTAGAAACATTAGATTGGCAACAGACCTATCCACAGAGACCTGGCA
>NW_025412302.1:0-3379 GCF_002201575.2 Neomonachus schauinslandi | reverse complement strand
GCAAGCATGAGGAATTCTATGACTGGCTGTCTTAATAACTCTTACATAGGTGAACCCTATCAGAGCAAGGCTAACACAGTCACTGGTAACAAAGCCACAGTCATTCATTTGTAGGAAAGGGAAATGCTCAGTAATTTTTTGACTTCGGTGATGTTCGTGTTGTGTCTATGTTCACACAGGATCGGGCAGGGTCTTGTTTTTGCCGTGGTCCATCATGGTCACAGAGTTGCTGTGTTCAATATTCAATATTGATGGTATTAGTTTCCTATTGCTGATAGAACACATTACTCTACCCTTATTAGCTTTCAAAACACCAGTTTATTTCCTTATACTTCATGGGGTCAGAAGTCTGAAATTGGTCTCACTGAGCTAAAATCTAGTCATTGTCAGGCTGCATTTCCTCTGGAAAATCTAGAATAGAATAGTTTCCTTGCCTTTTCACTTTCTAGATATCTCCTGAGCTCCATGGCTGGTGCCTTCCTTCCCTGACTTTTGAGGTCAGCAACATTGAGCTGAAACCTCACACTGTCATTTCTCTGATTCCTTCAGTTTCCTGCTCCCACATTTAAAGACCCTCGTGATTAGTTTGGGTTCACATTGCTATCCTGCATAATCTCCCTATTTTAAAGTCAAGTGATTAGCAACCTTAATTCCATCTGTTACCTGGACTTTACTTTGCCATATAAACCAACATATCCACAGTGTACAGTGAATAGAATGCAGACATCTTTTTGCCCCATTTTTCCATTTGTATGGTCACCATGGCTTTCTGTGCCCTTGTGTATCCTTAATAGAGGAACAACAAGGTCAGCTCCAAGCAATACCAAGATATTCTTATAATAACTGGTCAACTATGAATATTAGGGGCTGCTTATCTCAGGTGAACAATATTCTATTTATTTATATAGACTTCTTATTAATGTGTCTGTCACTTTGATTGACTTGTGAATGTTGACCCACACTTGCATCCTTGGGATAAATCCCACTTGGTCGTGGTGGATGATCCTTTTAATGTATTGTTGGATCCTATTAGCTCGGATTTTGTTGAGGATTTTGGAATCCATATTCATCAGGGATATCGGTCTGAAATTCTCCTTTTTGATGGGGTCTTTGCCTGGGTTGGGGATTAAGGTTATGCTGGCCTCATGGAATGAGTCTGGAAGCTTTCCTTCTGTTTTTTATTTTTTGAAACAGTGTCAGGAGAATAAGTATTATTTTTTTGAATGTTTGGTAGAATTCCCCAGGGAATCCATCAGGCCCTGGACTCTTGTTTTTGGGGAGGTTTTGGATCACTGCTTCAATCTCATTACTGGTTGTTGGCCTATTCAGGTTGTCAGTTTCTTCCTGTTTCAGTCTTGGCAGCTTATAGGTTTCCAGGAAGGCCTCCATTTCATCCAGATTGCTCAGTTTCTTCACCTATATTTGTTGATAATAATTTCTAATAATTGTTTCTATTTCCTTGGTGTAAGTTGTGATCTCTCCCTTTTCATTCCTCATTTTATTAGACCATTTTTATAATATTTGGTGGGTGGATTTTTTGGGTTAACCTATCTTACTGTATTACTATAAATTTTTCATGTTTTTGATTCCATTTGTACACTCCAGTTAAATTAATTACCACTTCAATAAAAATTTAAAATGTATTACAACTAATTAATTAAAGAAGTGAAAGTTTATAATGATTGCAGTGAAGTATAAGGTGCTGTTGAGTTATGTAATAGAGGGTTTTTCCTTAGTCCTATTTAAGTAGAATCATGAAAATACACCTTTAAGCACAGTGCACATCACTCAGTATTTCTTCAATAAATATACTTTTGATAATTGCTAGCGCTGTTATTTATATCATTATTAGTCAATATTGCTGTTTTCTCTTATTTAAGTAACTTATCCAGAATTGCCAGCCTTTGATTCATATATATATGAGTCATATATATATGCTTATATATACATATATAATATATATATATATATTTTTCCTCTCATGTCTCACTTCATTAACTGTATCTATTGGTAAATACCTGTATAAAGATAAAATTTTAAAAACCCTTTATATCTTGTTTTGGGGAATTATACTAAAATTAATGAATTTAATTTAATTAACATAAGGTAATACTGAATAGTTATGTTTGGGTCATTAGTAAACCATTGTGATGATCTCCAACTTTTATGAAAGCATTTGTTGCCAGGTATATTTTTTTATTTCCTTCTCTCATTACTATCTATCAATCAAATTTAAAAAAAAAAAGAAATCTCTGCTTGAGCAAAAAGAAAGAAGAAAGCAAATGTATATTTGGTATATCTAGTGCTTCCTATTCACTGTATAATTTAACTCAATAAATAACAGTATAAGAGAGACATTATTATCCCCCTTTTATAGATGATTAAGCTGGAGCTTAGATTGTACATGTAACTTATCCCAAATCATATATCTGAAAGTTTCAAGAACATAAAGGTTGAATTTAGTCTTCCCTTTTTGGAAGATTTTTTTTAAGGGGCGGATATATTTCACTCTGTCCCCTATGTAATTGCCAGATTTTCTTGACGCATTGGTTATTGCTAAAATATAGGCTGGCAGGATTGAAGGCATTCTTGGGTAGTTTGCATACGTTCCCTCCTTTAAGACTATTATGCAGCAGCTGCCACTTTTACGTTCATCATATTCTGGTTTTAGCATTATGTGAGTCAAACAGGACATTTCTTCAGGGATCAACTATTCTGAGATTTTAAAATAAGCCACATGGAGATAATAAATGGAGAAGGTGTTGGGTCATCTGTATTACTTTAAATACCTTCCTATGGGCATTTCCAGAGCCTGGAACTCAGAACTCCTTAGGTTTTAGCCAGGTGACACATATTTTATATGAGAAGGGAAGCACTTTCTGAATTCCTAATAGCGATTTGGGTGCCAGAGATATGGACCATTAGGCACCTCTTTATGGTGGCTTCTGCTGAAACAGGTGAGTTGCAGGACTTTGAAACTGGGTGCATAAAACATGTTCTCTAGTGCTTTTGGTTTTGTCTACTTAGTTCTGTAATTTTAAGGAGTAATAACCCATGGAAAAGCATCCATAGAAAAACAGAGAAATTAAAATATGAGGATATCACTCAATGACACTGAAACTTTTTTCTTTTACTCTTTGTCAAAAAGATTTTATAAATTTTTACACATGGATTTGCTTCTCTCAATTTAATACCATTTTGCTGTTATATTGTGTTGTATAGTGGTAATTTTAACACTTTCATGATATAACTTCTTATTCATTGAAAAAAAGGTGAAAAATATTTTGTGGAAATAGTGTGTTTTTCATTTTCTTTTGGGTTATATTTTAGAATGAGATCTGGAAGAACATATATCAGTGATTCCAAGGGATAATGGTAG
>NW_025412301.1:0-3379 GCF_002201575.2 Neomonachus schauinslandi | reverse complement strand
GGGGAGATTTTGAGAACTCAGTACTTCCCTAAAGTGAAAGAATATCCAGATAATAGGGGTCCCAGAAGATGAGGAGAGGGACAGAGGGGGAGAAGGTTTATTTCAATAAATTGGAGCTGAGGACTTCCCTACCCGGGAGAAGAAAACATGTACTCAAGTCCAGGAGGCACAGAGAACCCCTCTAAAATCAATAAAAATATGTCACCATCTTGACATATAATAGTCAAGCTTCCAAATTTCAACGATAAAGAGAAAATCCTGAACGCAGCTCAGGACAAGAGGGCCTTAACCTACAAGGATAGATACATAAGTCCAGCAGCACACGTGTCCCCAGAGACCTGGCAGCCCAGAAAGCACTGCATGATATATTCAATGTGCTAAATGGGAAACGTATGCAGTCAAGAACACTTCATCCAGGGGGCCTATCATTCAGAGTAGAAGGAGAGATAAAGTATTTCCGGGACAAACAAAAAGTTAAGGATTATGAACACTAAACCAACCCCAAAAGAAATATTTTGGGGGATCCTTTGAGTGGAGACAGAGCCCAAAGGTAACAAAAATCCAGAAAGGAACAGAGACCATCTAGAGAAACAGCACCTTTGCAGGTAAATCAATGGCACTGAATTCATTCCTTTCAATAATTTACTCTGATGTAAATGGACTCAGTGCTCCAATCAAAAGACACAGGCTATCAGCATGGATTAAAAAACAAAAACAAAAACAAAAACAAAAAAAACAAGACCTATCAATATGCTGCTTACAAGCAACTCATTGTGGAGCCAAAGACACATCCAGATTGAAAATGAGGGCATGGGGAATCCTTTATCACACTCATGGACATGAGCAGAAAGCTGATGGGGCCATCCTTATATACCAGACAAAGTAGATTTTAAACCAAAGCCTATTATAAGAGATGAAGAAGGACACTCTATCATAATAAAAGGGTCTATCCAACCAAAAGATCTAACAGTTATAAGTATCTACGTCCCTAAGTTGGGAGCAGACAAATATATACACCAATGAATAACAAAATTAAAAAAACTCATTGATAATAATACAATACTAGTAGAGGTCTTTAACATCCCACTCACAGCAATGGATGGATCATCTAAGCAGAAGATCAACAAGGAAACAACGGCTTTGAATGACACAAGGGACCAGTGGGACTGCACAGAGATATTCAGAGCACTGCCCCCTAAAAGAGCAGGAAACACATACTTTTGTAGTGTACATGGAACATTCTCCAGAATAGATCACATACTGGGTGAGAAATTAGGTCTCACCAGTACCAAAAGATTGACATCATACCATGCATATCTTTAGAACACAGCGCTATGAATCTTGAAGTTAACCACAAGAAAAATGTGGAAGGACCACGAATACGTGGAGGTTAAAGAGCATCCTACTGAAGAATGAATGGAGAACCAGGAGATTAAAGAAGAATCAAAAAATACACGGAAGCAAATGAAAATGGAAGCGGGCAACTCAGAGCCTTTGGGATGCAGCAAAGGCGGTCCTGAAGGGAAGTATATGGCAATACAGGCCTTCCTCAAGAAACAAGTTATATTCTCCAACACACGACCTGACCTGAAACCTAAAGGAGCTAAAGAAAGAACAGCAAATAAAGCCTAAATCCAGCAGGTGAAGAGAAATAATAAAGATTAGAGTAGAAATCAATGATACAGAAATTTAAAAAAAAGTAGAACAGATCAATGAAACTAAGAGCTGGTTCTTTGAAAGAGTTAGGAAGATGGATCAAACCCTAGCCAGACTTATCAATAAGAAGAGAGAAAGACCCCCCCAAAAAAAAAACCGTGAATGAAAAAGGAGAGCTCTCAACCAACATGGAAGAAACACAGACAATCGTAAAAGAATATTATTTGCAATGAAATGCCAACAAATTAGGTAATGTGGAAGAAATGGAGGCATTCCTAGAAATCTATAAGCTACCAAAACTGAAACACGAAGAAATAGAAAACCAAACCAGACCCGTAACCAGCAAAGCAACGGAATCAAAACCCTCCCAACAAACCAGTCTTGGGCCTGATGGCTTTCCAGGGGAATTCTAGCAAATATTTAAAGAAGAATTAATACCTATTCTTCTGAAACTGTTCCACCAAATAGAAATGGAAGGAAAACTTCCAGACTCAGTCTATGAGGTCAGCATTACCTTGATCCCCAAACCAGACAAAGACACCACCATAAAGGAGAATTTCAGACCAATATCCCAGATGAACATGGATGGAAACCTGCTCCCCAAGATCATCGCTAAGAGGATCCAACAGTACATTCAAAGGATTATTCACCACAGCCAAGGGGGACTTATTCCTGGGATGCAGGGGTGGTTCACATCTGTAAATCAATCCAATGGGATACACCACATTAATAAAAGAAAGGACAAGAACCATATGATCATCTCAACAGATGCAGGAAATGCATTTGACAAAATACAGCATGCTTTCTTGATAAAAACAATGCGCCATGTAGGGAAAGAAAAAATACCTCAATATCATGAAAGACCACAGCAAATATCATCCCCATCAGAAAGAAACAGAGAGCTTCTCCCCTACGGTCAGCAACACGACAGGGATGTCCACTCTCAGCACTGTTGTTCAACATACTACTGGCAGTCCTACCCTCAGCAATCAGAGAAAAAAAACGATAAAAGGCACCCAAAGTGGCAACAAAGAAGTCAATCTCGCACTCTTTGCAGATGACAAGGTATTCTTTGTGGAAAACCCAAAAGACTCCACCCAAAAACTGCTGGAACCGATACAGCAATTCCGCAAAATCTCAGGATATCAAACCAATGCACAAAGGCAGTTGCATTCCTGTACACTAACCATGAGGCAGAAGAAAGAAATCAAGGAATCGATTCCACTTACAATTGCCCCGAATAACAAGGGATAACTAGGATTGAACCTAACATAAGAGGTAAAGGATCTATACTCTGCAAACTATAGAACCCTTAGGAAAGAAGTAGAGGAAGACACAAAGAAATGAAAAATATTCCATGTTCATGGAGTGGAAGAACAAATATTGTGAAAATACCTATGCTACCCAAAGAATCTACACATTCAAAGCAATCCCTATCATCAATATTTTTCAGGGAGCTGGAACAAACAATCCTAAAATTTGTGTAGAATCAGAAAAGACTCCCAAAGGCCAACAGAGTGTTGAAAAAGAGAACCAACACCGGAGGCATCACAATTCCGGACTTCAAGCTCCATTTCAAAGCTGTCATCACCAAGACAGTATGGAACTCGCACAAAACCAGACACCTAGATCAATGGAGCAGAATAGAGGACCCAGGGATTGACCCTCAACTCTACGGTCAACTAATCTTTGACAAAGGGGGAAGGAATAGCCAATGGAAAAA
>NW_025412300.1:0-3380 GCF_002201575.2 Neomonachus schauinslandi | reverse complement strand
AAGAATCTCTCCCTTCTGCCAGTATCTGTTTGGGTCTGCCTGTGACCTTGGGAATTCTGTCACCATGTCCATCAATGATGGGGGTCCCCTAGGTTTTTGAGGTACCAAATTGATTTTTTTTATTCTTATGTTAATCCCCATACATTACATCATTAGTTTTAGATGAAGTGTTCCATGATTCACTGTTTGTGCATAACACCCAGTGCTCCATGCAGAATGTGCCCTCCTCAATACCCACCACCAGGCTAACCCATCCTCCCACCCCCCTCCCCTCCAGAACCCTGTTTGTTTTTCAGAGTCCATCGTCTCTCATGGTTCGTCTACCCCTCCGATTTCCCCCGCTTCATTCTTCCCCTCCCGCTACCTTCTTCTACTTCTTTTTTTTTTCTTAACATATATTGCATTATTTGTTTCAGAGGTACAGATCTGAGATTCAACAGTCTTGCACAATTCACAGCGTTTACCAGAGCACATACCCTCCCCAGTGTCTATCACCCAGTCACCCCATCCTTCCCACCCCACCCCCCACTCCAGCAACCCTCAGTTTGTTTCCTGAGATTAAGAATTCCTCATATCAGTGAGATCATATGATACATGTCTTTCTCTGTTTGACTTATTTCACTCAACATAATACCCTCCAGTTCCATCCACGTCGTTGCAAATGGCAAGATCTCATTCCTTTTGATGGCTGCATAATATTCCATTGTATATATATACCACATCTTCTTTATCCATTCATCTGTTGATGGACATCTTGGCTCTTTCCACAGTTTGGCTATTGTGGACATTGCTGCTATAAACATCGGGGTGCACGTACCCCTTCGGATCCCTACTTTTGTATCTTTGGGGTAAATACCCAGTAGTGCAATTGCTGGATCAAATGGTAGCTCTATTTTCAACTTTTTGAGGAACCTCCATACAGTTTTCCAGAGTGGCTGCACCAGCTTGCATTCCCACCAACAGTGTAGGAGGGTTCCTCTTTCTCCGCATCCCCGCCAACATCTGTCATTTCCTGACTTGTTAATTTTAGCCATTCTTACTGGTGTGAGGTGGTATCTCATTGAGGTTTTGATTTGGATTTCCCTGATGCCGAGCGATATTGAGCACTTTTTCATGTGTCTGTTGGCCATTTGGATGTCTTCTTTGGAAAAATGTCTGTTCATGTCTTCTGCCCATTTCTTGATTGGATTCTTTGTTCTTTGGGTGTTGAGTTTGATGAGTTCTTTATAGATTTTGGATACTAGCCCTTTATCTTATATGTCATTTGCAAATATCTTCTCCCATTCTGTCAGTTGTCTTTTGGCTTTGTTGACTGTTTCCTTTGCTTTGCAAAAGCTTTTTATCTGGATGAAGTCCCAATAGTTCATTTTTGCCCTTGCCTCCCTTGCCTGTGGCGATGTTTCTAGGAAGAAGTTGCTTAGGCTGAGGTCAAAGAGGTTGCTGCCTGTGTTCTCCTTTAGGATGTTGATGGACTCCTGTCTCACATTGAGGTCTTTCAACCATTTGGAGTCTATTTTTGTGTGTGGTGTAAGGAAATGGTCCTGTTTCATTCTTCTGCATGTGGCTATCCAATTTTCCCAACACCATTTGTTGAAGAGACTGTCTTTGTTCCATTGGACATTCTTTCCTGCTTTGTCAAACATGGGTTGACCATAGAGTTGAGGGTCCATTTCTGGGCTCTCTATTCTGTTCCATTGATCTATGTGTCTGTTTTTGTGCCAGTACCATGCTGTCTTGATGATGACAGCCTTGTAATAGAGCTAGAAGTCCGGAATTGTGATGCCGCCGGCTTTGCTTTTCTTTTTCAACATTCCTCTGGCTATGCGGGGTCTTTTCTGGTTCCATACAAATTTTAGGATGATTTGTTCCATTTCTTTGAAAAAAGTGGATGGTATTTTGATGGGGATTGCATTGAATGTGTAGATTGCTCTAGGTAGCATTGACATCTTCACAATATTTGTTCTTCCAATCCATGAGCATGGAACGTTTTTCCATTTCTTTGTGTCTTCCTCAATTTCTTTCATGAGTATTTTATTGTTTTCTGAGTACAGATCCTTTGTCTCTTTGGTTAGATTTATTCCTAGGTATCTTATGGTTTTGGGTGCAATTGTAAATGGGATCGACTCCTTAATTTCTCTTTTTTCTTTCTTGTTGTTGGTGTATACGAATGCCACTGACTTCTGTGCATTGATTTTATATCCTGCCACTTTACTGAATTCCTGTATGAGTTCTAGCAGTTTTGGGGTGGAGTCTTTGGGGTTTTCCACATAAAGTATCATATCATCTGCAAAGAGTGAGAGTTTGACTTCTTCCTTGCCAATTTGGATGCCTTTGATTTCTTTTTGCTGTCTGATTGCTGTGGCTAGGACTTCCAATACTATTTTGAATAGCAGTGGTGATAGTGGACATCCCTGCCGCGTTCCTGACCTTAGGGGGAAAGCTCTCAGTTTTTCCCTATTGAGAATGATATTCGCTGTAGGTTTTTCATAGATGGCATTTATGATATTGCGGTATGTACCCTCTATCCCCATACTCTGAAGAGTTTTGATCAAGAAAGGATGCTGTACTTTGTCAAATGCTTTTTCTGCATCTATTGAGAGGATCATATGATTCTTGTTCTTTCTTTTGTTAATGTATTTTATCACATTGATTGATTTGCGGATGTTGAACCAACCTTGCAGCCCAGGGATAAATCCCACTTGGTCATGGTGAATAATCGTTTTAATGTACTGTTGGATCCTATTAGCTAGTATTTTGGTGAGAATTTTTGCATCCATGTTCATCAGGGATATTGGTCTGTAATTCTCCTTTTTGATGGGGTCTCTGTCTGGTTTTGGGATCAAGGTAATGCTAGCCTCATAAAATGAGTTTGGAAGTTTTCCTTCCATTTCTATTTTTTGGAACAGTTTCAGAAGAATAGGTATTAATTCTTCTTGAAATGTTTGGTAGAATTCCCCTGGGAAGCCATCTGGCCCTGGGCTTTTGTTTTTTGGGAGATTTTTGATGACTGCTTCAATTTCCTTAGTGGTTATAGGTCTGTTCAGGTTTTCTATTTCATCCTGGTTCAGTTTTGGTAGTTGATACATCTCTAGGAATGCATCCATTTCTTCCAGGTTATCTAATTTGCTGGCATAGAGTTGCTCATAATATGTTCTTATAATTGTTTGTATTTCTTTGGTGTTGGTTGTGATCTCTCCTCTTTCATTCATGATTTTGTTGATTTGGGTCATTTCTCTTCTCTTTTTGATAAGTCTGGCCAGGGGTGTATCAATCTTGTTAATTCTTTCAAAGAACCAGCTCCTAGTTTTGTTGATCTGTTCTACTGTTCTTTTAGTTTCTATTTCATTGATTTCTGCTCTGATCTTTATTATTTCTCTTCT
>NW_025412299.1:0-3381 GCF_002201575.2 Neomonachus schauinslandi | reverse complement strand
GCTTTGCTTTTCTTTTTCAACATTCCTCTGGCTATGCGGGGTCTTTTCTGGTTCCATACAAATTTTAGGATGATTTGTTCCATTTCTTTGAAAAAAGTGGATGGTATTTTGATGGGGATTGCATTGAATGTGTAGATTGCTCTAGGTAGCATGGACATCTTCACAATATTTGTTCTTCCAATCCATGAGCATGGAACGTTTTTCCATTTCTTTGTGTCTTCCTCAATTTCTTTCATGAGTATTTTACAGTTTTCTGAGTACAGATCCTTTGTCTCTTTGGTTAGATTTATTCCTAGGTATCTTATGGTTTTGGGTGCAATGGTAAAGGGGATCGACTCCTTAATTTCTCTTTCTTCTGTCTTGTTGTTGGTGTATAGGAATGTCACTGATTTCTGTGCATTGATTTTATATCCTGCCACTTGACTGAATTCCTGTATGAGTTCTAGCAGTTTGGGGGTGGAGTCTTTTGGGTTTTCCACATAAAGTATCATATCATCTGCAAAGAGTGAGAGTTTGACTTCTTCTTTGCCAATTTGGATGCTTTTGATTTCTTTTGTTGTCTGATTGCTGTGGCTATCCAATTGTGACTTCCAATACTATGTTGAATAGCAGTGGTGATAGTGGACATCCCTGCCGCGTTCCTGACCTTAGGGGGAAAGCTCTCAGTTTTTCCCTATTGAGAATGATATTCGCTCTAGGTTTTTCATAGATGGCTTTTATGATATTGAGGCATGTACCCTCTATGCCTATACTCTGAAGAGTTTTGATCAAGAAAGGATGCTGTACTTTGTCAAAAGCTTTTTCTGCATCTATTGAGAGGATCATATGATTCTTGTTCTTTCTTTTGTTAATGTATCACATTGATTGATTTGCGGATGTTGAACCAACCTTGCAGCCCAGGGATAAATCCCACTTGGTCATGGTGAATAATCCTTTTAATGTACTGTTGGATCCTATTGGCTAGTATTTTGGTGAGAATTTTTGCATCCGTGTTCATCAGGGATATTGGTCTGTAATTCTCCTTTTTGATGGGGTCTTTGTCTGGTTTTGGGATCAAGGTAATGCTGGCCTCATAAAATGAGTTTGGAAGTTTTCCTTCCATTTCTATTTTTTGGAACAGTTTCAGAAGAATAGGTATTAATTCTTCTTGAAATGTTTGGTAGAATTCCCCTGGGAAGCCATCTGGCCCTGGGCTTTTGTTTTTTGGTAGATTTTTGATGACTGCTTCAATTTCCTTAGTGGTTATAGGTCTGTTCAGGTTTTCTATTTCATCCTGGTTCAGTTTTGGTAGTTGATACATCTCTAGGAATGCCTCCATTTCTTCCAGGTTATCTAATTTGCTGGCATAGAGTTGCTCATAATATGTTCTTATAATTGTTTGTATTTCTTTGGTGTTGGTTGTGATCTCTTTCATTCATGATTTTGTTGATTTGGGTCATTTCTCTTCTCTTTTTGATAAGTCTGGCCAGGGGTTTATCAATCTTGTTAATTCTTTCCAAGAACCAGCTCCTAGTTTCGTTGATCTGTTCTACTGTTCTTTTAGTTTCTATTTCATTGATTTCTGCTCTGATCTTTATGATTTCTCTTCTCCTGCTGGGTTTAGGCTTTATTTGCTGTTCTTTCTCTAGCTCCTTTAGGTGTAGGGTTAGGTTGTGTACTTGAGACCTTTCTTGCTTCTTGAGGAAGGCTTGTATTGCTATATACTTTCCTCTTAGGACTGCCTTTGCTGCATCCCAAAGATTTTGAACAGTTGTGTTTTCATTTTCATTGGTTTCCATGTATTTTTTTAATTCTTCTTTAATTTCCTGGTTGACCCATTCATTCTTCAGTAGGGTGCTCTTTAGCCTCCATGTATTTGAGTTCTTTCCGACTTTCCTCTTGTGATTGAGTTCTAGTTTCAAAGCATTGTGGTCTGAAAATAGGCAGGGAATGATTCCAATCTTTTGGTTCCAGTTGAGACCTGATTTATGACCTCGGATGTGATCTATTCTGGAGAATGTTCCATGGGCACTAGAGAAGAATGTGTATTCCATTGCTTTGGGGTGGAATGTTCTGAATATGTCTGTAAAGTCCATTTGGTCCAGTGTGTCATTTAAAGTCTTTATTTCTTTGTTGATCTTTTGCTTAGATGATCTGTCCATTTCAGTGAGGGGGTGGTAAAGTCCCCCACTATTATTGTATTGTTGTCAATGTGTTTCTTTGCTTTTGTTATTATTTGCCTTATATAATTGGCTGCTCCCAAGTTAGGGGCATAGATATTTACAACTGTTAGATCTTCTTGTTGGATAGATCCTTTAAGTATGATATAGTGTCCTTCCTCATCTCTTATTATAGTTTTTGGTTTAAAATCTAATTTGTCTGATATAAGGATTGCCACCCCAGCTTTCTTTTGGTGTCCATTAGCATGGTAAATGGTTTTCCACCCCCTCACTTTCAATCTGGGGGTACCTTTGGTTCCTAAATGAGTCTCTTGCAGACAGCATATCGATGGGTCTTGTTTTTTAATCCAGTCTGATAGCCTGTGTCTTTTGATTGGGGCATTGAGCCCATTTACATTCAGGGTAACTATTGAAAGATAGGAATTTAGTGCCATTGTATTGCCTGTAAGGTGACTGTTACCGTATATTGTCTGTGTTCCTTTCTGGTCTCTGTTGCTTTTAGGCTCTCTCTTTGCTTAGAGGACCCCTTTCAAGATTTCCTGTAGGGCTGGTTTTGTGTTTGCAAATTCCTTTAGTTTTTGTTTGTCCTGGAAGCTTTTTATCTCTCCTTCAATTTTCAATGACAGCCTAGCTGGATAGAGTATTCTTGGCTGCATATTTTTCTCATTTAGTGCTCTGAATATATCCAGCCAGTCCTTTCTGGCCTGCCAGGTCTCTGTGGATAGGTCTGTTGCCAATCTAATGTTTCTACCCTTGTAGGTTACATATCTCTTCTCCCGAGCTGCTTTCAGGATTTTCTCTTTGTCTATGAGACTCGTAAGTTTTACTATTAGATGTCGGGGTGTTGACCTATTTTTATTGATTTTGAGAGGGGTTCTCTGTGCTTCCTGGATTTTGATGCCTGTTTCCTTTCCCAAATTAGGGAAGTTCTCTGCTATAATTTGCTCCAGTATACCTTCTGCCCCTCTCTCTCTTCCTCTTCTTCTGGGATCCCAATTATTCTAATATTGTTTCGTCTTATGGTATCGCTTATCTCTCGAATTCTGCCCTCGTGATCCAGTAGTTGTTTATCTCTCTTTTTCTCAGCTTCTTTATTTTCCATCATTTCATCTTCTATATTACTGATTCTCTCTTCTGCCTCATTTATTCTAGCAGTTAGCGCCCCCATTTTTGATTGCACCTCATTAATAGCCTTTTTGATTTCTACTTGGTTGGATTTTAG
>NW_025412298.1:0-3381 GCF_002201575.2 Neomonachus schauinslandi | reverse complement strand
TCCTCGCGGTGATTCTGGCGGTTGCCCTGCGCCTGCGCCGCTCCTCCAGCCCTGCCTCCTGGAGCTGCTTTCAGACTAATGTCTGCTCCAAGACCGAATCTGGGGTTCTCCCCAACTTCAGTGAAGGAACTTTGCCTTATTCTTACAATCTATGTGCTGCCTCACATTCCTCAAAGACTGAGTTTAAATTTCTCAATATAAAGCCTGAAAATGTTCCACAACAAGATCTTCTGTGTAATGAAGCCTCTTGGTTTGAAAGTACCAGTAATGAAGATCCCCAAATGACTTCTAATTCAGTCAGTTTGCAACAGGTGAGTTACTTCAAAACCCGTTATTTCCATAATCGTAACTAGATGTCAATAATTATTATAGAAGTAGAACATATACAGACTAAGTATGACCTGATTTTATCGTGTTTTGTTGATTTTTCTGGTCATCACTTGGGGGAGGTTGTTAGAATTTTTTGTTCGTTTATCTGTTGCAGTCTTTCATGGAAAGTGGCCTTGTGATGGTCTTGAAATTTTTGTTAAATCTAAAGCCATATATCCTGAAACATTTTTGATACATTAGTATCACATTCTCATTGGGAAACATATTATCATATAATTAAACATAAATGTAGGCAATTAAGTGGTTTACCTAGTCTCAATGCAGTTAATCCTAAACTATGTTTTGTATATAATATATGAATATAAATTTTTGTCATTGTAGCCAATATATTTTCACTTCCTTTTCATGTTTTTTATTTTTTTTAACTTTTTTTTATTCATTTAAGTAATCTCTACACCCAACAGGAGGCTCAAACTCATGACCCCAAGGTCAAAAGTTGCAGTCTCCGAGGTGCCTGGGTGGCTCAAGTTGATTAAGCATCTGCCTTTGGCTCAGCTCATGATCTCTGGGTCCTGGGACAGGTCATGATCTCTGGGTCATGGGATAGAGCTCCACGTTGGGCTCCCTGCTCAGCGAGGAGTCTGTTTCTCCCTCTGCCCTTCCCCTCTCTCATGCTCTCTCTCAAGTAAATAAATAATATCTTTAGAAAAAATAATCTTAAGATTTGCAGTCTCCTCTGAGCCAGCCAAGCACCCCCCTTTTCATTTTTTAAAAGTTACACAGAGATATTGCCTAAGTTAGGTCATTTATTCTCCGTGTTAATAAAATAGATAATGACATCCAAAAATGGCAATACTTGCAACCAGCAGTAGGTGGGTTGGTTCCAAATGTGTTGTTGTTGGTGTCCTTATTGGAAATGGGGCAAATAAGAGAGACTTTTAACTATAGAGAACAAATTGAGGGTTGCTGGAGGGGAGGTGGGCAGGGGGATGGACTAAATGGGTGATGGGTATTAAGGAGGGCACTTGTTGTGATGAGCCCTGGGTGTTACATGTAAGTGATGAATCACTAAATTTTACTCCTGAAACTAATATTACACTATATGTTAACTAACTACAATTTAAATAAGAACTTAGATCATAAAAAAATGAAAATGGGGTAAATATAAATGAGGGTGGAATGTGAAAATTCAAGATTTACATAAAAGTGTAATCTTATTTCTGTTCTCCAAGGCCCTAAGACCTATAACACAAAAATGAGTGGTAAATTCCAGGGAACATCCAAAATTGTTCAAAATATGCTCTTTTATTCTTTTTGGGGGAGAGAAATATTACCAGTGACACCTAAGCAGATTTAGCCAAAATAAGATTCTCTGTATGATGGTTTCACAAAAACAGTGCAGTATTAAGTTAGGACTCTAAGTGTCGCTGTTCACTAACCCGGGCAAGGAAAGAAATGAGAACTGGAGTTACATCCCCAGCCAAAACCAGATCAGACATAATAGCTCTCCAGCTGCACAGGAATTCTAATCTAAAATGCTTCTCATCTGAACTACTTGTTTATGGAGCTTGGCTTCCAATTCTGAGAAGCATTAAAGTGATTGCGAACCTGTTCCCCATACTCATAATCCCAAGGAAGTCCGTAAGGAGCAGTAATGGCTGCTCTGCAAAAGCGCGGGCGCCACAGCGGGATAGTGGTGCTCTTTATTCTCCTAGGGACTCTGTGGGAGGCTGGGGCCAGGACAATCCATTATTCCGTTCTTGAGGAGCTAGATAAAGGTTCCTTCGTGGGGAACATCGCCAACGATCTGGGGCTGGAGCCCCGGGAGCTGGCGGAGCGTGGCGTCCGCATCGTCTCCAGAGGTAGGACGCAGCTTTTCGCTCTGAACCCACAAAGCGGCAGCTTGGTCACCGCGGACAGGATAGACCGGGAGGAGCTCTGCGCTCAGACTGCACCGTGTCTGGTGAGTTTTAACATCCTTATTGAGGATAAACTGAATCTTTATCCCGTTGAAGTGGAAATAGTGGACATTAATGACAATACACCACGATTCTTCAGGGAAGAATTGGAAGTGAAAATTCTGGAAAATGCAGTCCCATCCTCTCGTTTTCCACTAATGGAGGTCTATGACCTGGATGTGGGAATGAACTCTCTTCAGGGCTTCAAACTCAGCGGGAATAGTCACTTCTCAGTGGATGTGTGGGGCGAAGCTAATAGGCCCAAATACCCGGAGCTGGTGCTGGAGCGAGCCCTGGATCGGGAGGGAGAGGCCATTTACCACCTGGTCCTTACTGCTATGGATGGCGGTGACCCCATCCGCTCAGGCACTGCACAAATTCTGGTAGTTGTCCTAGATGTGAATGACAATGCTCCAGTGTTTACTCAGCCTGTCTACCATGTGAATGTTCCTGAAAATCTGCCAGTAGGTACACCAGTATTGTCGGTAAATGCTACTGACCAGGATGAAGGAGTCCATGCAGAAGTAACGTATTCCTTCCTGAGGGTAACAGAAAAGATCTCAAAGATTTTCTGCTTAAATGTTTCCACGGGAGAAATATCAACTTCTGCAAATCTAGACTATGAGGACTCAAGCTTTTATGAGCTGGATGTTGAAGCCAGGGATCGGCCAGGTCTACTAGACAGAGCAAAAGTCTTAATAACTATTTTGGATGTAAATGATAATGTACCAGAAGTGGTAGTTACATCTGGAAGTAGATCAGTTGCTGAAAGTACACCTCCAGGAACAGTAATTGCTCTTTTTCAAGTGTATGATCGAGACTCTGGACTGAATGGCCTGGTAACATGTTCCATCTCAAGAAGTCTGCCATTTGAACTGGAAAAGTCAGTAGACAATTATTATCAATTAGTGACCAATACAGTACTAGATCGAGAACAGGTATCCTTGTACAACATCACTATAACAGCTACAGACAAAGGAATTCCACCTTTGTCTACAGAAACGCTTATCTACCTAAATGTGGCAGATATCAATGACAACCCACCCGCCTTCCCCCAGTCCTCCTATTCTGTCTACATCCCTGAAAACAACCC
>NW_025412297.1:0-3384 GCF_002201575.2 Neomonachus schauinslandi | reverse complement strand
TTTTCATGTGTCTGTTAGCCATTTGTATGTCTTCTTCAGAGAAGTGTCTGTTCATCTCTTCTGCCCATTTTTGGACTGGATTATTTGTTTTTTGGGTGTTGAGTTTGAGAAGTTCTTTATAGATCTTGGATACCAGCCCTTTATCTGTAGTGTCATTTGCAAATATCTTCTCCCATTCTGTGGGTTGCCTCTTTGTTTTGTTGACTGTTTCCTTTGCTGTGCAGAAGCTTTTTATCTTGATGAAGTCCCAAAAGTTCATTTTTGCTTTTGTTTCACTAGCTTTTGGAGATGTATCTTGAAAAAAGTTGCTGTGGCTGACGTCAAAGAGGTTACTGCCTATGTTCTTCTCTAGGATTTGGATGGATTCCTGTCTCACATTAAGGTCTTTCACCCACTTTGAGTTTATCTTTGTGAGTGGTGTTAGAGAATGGTCGAGTTTCATTCTTCTGCATGTGGCTGTCCAATTTGCCCAGCACCATTTATTGAAGAGACTGTCTTTTTCCCATTGCATGTTTTTAAATCCTGCTTTGTCAAAGATTATTTGACCATAGAGTTGAGGGTCCATATCTGGGTTCTCTATTCTGTTCCGTTGGGCTGTATGTCTGTTTTTGTGCCAGTGCCATGCTGTCTTGGTGATCACTGCTTTGTAATATAGCTTGAAATCGGGCAATGTGATGCCCCCAGCTTTGTTTTTCTTTTTCAACATCTCCTTGGCGATTCGGGGTCTTTTCTGATTCCATACAAATTTTAGGATTGTTTGTTCCAGCACTTTGAAAAATGTCATTGGAATTTTGATCGGGATGGCATTGAAGGTATAGATTGCTCTGGGTAGCATAGACATTTTAATAATGTTTATTCTTCCGATCCATGAGCATGGAATATTTTTCCATCTTTTTGTGTCTTCTTCAATTTCTTTCATGAGTGTTTTGTAGTTCCTAGAGTATAGATCCTTTACCTCTTTGGATAGGTTTATTCCGAGGTATCTTATGGTTTTTGGTGCTATTGTAAATGGAATTGTTTCTTTAATTTCTCTTTCTACAGTTGTGTTGTTAGTGTATAAGAAAGCAACTGATTTCTGTGCATTGATTTTGGATCCTGCCACATTACTGAATTGCTGGATGAGTTCTAGTAATTTGGGGGTGGAGTCTTTTGGGTTTTCCACATAAAGTATCATGTCGTCTGCAAAAAGAGAGAGTTTGACTTCTTCTTTGCCAATTTGAGTACCTTTTATTTCTTTTTGTTGTCTGATTGCTGAGGCTAGGACTTCTAGTACTATGTTGAACAACAGTGGTGAGAGTGGGCACCCTTGACGTGTTCCTGATCTTAAGGGAAAGACTCTCAGCTTTTCCCCATTGAGGATGATATTCGCTGTGGGTTTTTCATAGATGGATTTTATGAGCTTGAGGAATGTTCCCTCTATCCCTATACTCTGGAGAGTTTTAATCAGGAAAGGATGTTGTATTTCGTCAAATGCTTTTTCTGCATCAATTGAGAGGACCATATGGTTCTTCTCCCTCCTCTTATAAATGTGTTCTATCACATTGATGGATTTGCGAATGTTGAACCACCCTTGCATCCCGGGGATAAATCCCACTTGGTCGTGGTGGATGATCCTTTTAATGTATTGTTGGATCCTATTAGCTAGGATTTTGTTGAGGATTTTGGAATCCATATTCATCAGGGATATCGGTCTGAAATTCTCCTTTTTGATGGGGTCTTTGCCTGGTTTGGGGATTAAGGTAATGCTGGCCTCATAGAATGAGTTTGGAAGTTTTCCTTCTGTTTCTATTTTTTGAAACAGCTTCAGTAGAATAGGTATTATTTCTTCTTTGAATGTTTGGTAGAATTCCCCAGGGAATCCATCAGGCCCTGGACTCTTGTTTTTTGGGAGGTTTTTGATCACTGCTTCAATCTCGTTACTGGTTATTGGCCTATTCAAGTTGTCAATTTCTTCCTGTTTCAGGGCGCCTGGGTGGCTCAGTTGGTTGAGGGACTGCCTTCGGCTCAGGTCATGATCCTGGAGTCCCGGGATCGAGTCCCGCATCGGGCTCCCTGCTCGGCAGGGAGTCTGCTTCTCCCTCTGACCCTCCCCCCTCTCATGTGCTCTCTCTCATTCTCTCTCTTTCAAATAAATAAATAAAATCTTTAAAAAAAAATTTCTTCCTGTTTCAGTCTTGGCAGCTTATAGGTTTCCAGGAAGGCCTCCATTTCATCCAGATTGCTCAGTTTATTGGCATATAGTTGTTGATAATAATTTCTAATAATTATTTCTATTTCCTTGGTGTTAGTGGTGATCTCTCCCCTTTCATTCATAATTTTATTAATTTGGGGCTTTTCTTTTGGGTAAGTCTGACTAGTGGTTTATCAATCTTATTAATTCTTTCAAGGAACCAACTTCTAGTTTTGTTGATCTGGTCTACTGTGTTTCTGGTTTTTAATCCATTGATCTCTGTTCTAATCTTAATTATTTCTCTTCTAATGTGTGGCTTAGGCATCATTTGTTGCTTTTTCTCTAGTTCTTTAAGGTGTAGAGTTAGTTGGTGAATTCAGGATTTTTCTATTTTTTGAGTGAGGCTTGGATAGATATGTATTTCCCCCTTAGGACCACCTTTGCAATATCCCATAGGTTTTGGAACGATATGTTTTTGTTCTCATTGATTTCCATGAATTGTTTAAGTTCTTCTTTGATTTCCTCGTTGACCCAAACATTCTTGAGCAGAATGGTCTTTAGCTTCCAAGTGTTTGAATTTCTGCCAATTTTTTTCTTGTGATTGAGTTCCAGTTTTAAAGCATTGTGGTCTGAGAATATGCAGGGAATAATCTCAATCTTTTGGTATCAGTTGAGACCTGATTTGTGACCCAGTATGTGGTCTATTCTGGAGAAAGTTCCATGTGTGCTCGAGAAGAATGAGTATTCTGTTGTTTTAGGATGGAATGTTTTCTATATATCTATGAGGTCCATCTTGTCCAGTGTGTCATTCAAAGCTCTTGTGTCTTTGTTGATTTTCTGCTTAGATGATCTGTCCATTGCTGAGAGTGGAGTATTGAGGTCTCCTACAATTAACATATTGTTATCAATATGACTCTTTATTTTGGTTAACAGTTGGTTTATGTATATGGCTGCTCCCATGTTGGGGGCATAGATATTTACAATTGTTAGATCTTCTTGTTGAATAGACCCTTTAAGAATGATATAGTGTCCTTCTATGTCTCTAACTACAGACTTTAGTTTAAAATCTAACTTGTCTGATAAAGGAATTGCTACCCCAGCTTTCTTTTGAGATCCGCTGGATTGGAATATGGATCTCCATCCCTTCACTTTCAGTCTGGATGTATTTTTAGGTTCAAAATGAGTCTCTTGTAGACAGCATATGGATGGGTCCT
>NW_025412296.1:1663-3387 GCF_002201575.2 Neomonachus schauinslandi | reverse complement strand
GGAATACACATTCTTCTCTAGTGCCCATGGAACATTCTCCAGAATAGATCACATCCTAGGTCATAAATCAGGTCTCAACCGGTACCAAAAGATTGGAATCATTTCCTGCCTATTTTCAGACCACAATGCTTTGAAACTAGAGCTCAATCACAAGACAAAAGTCAGAAAGAACTCAAATACATGGAGGCTAAAGAGCATCCTACTAAAGAACGAATGGGTCAACCAGGAAATTAAAGAAGAATTAAAAAAATACATGGAAACCAATGAAAATGAAAACACAACTATTCAAAATCTTTGGGATGCAGCAAAGGCAGTCCTAAGAGGAAAGTATATAGCAATACAAGCCTTTCTCAAGAAGCAAGAAAGGTCTCAAGTACACAACCTAACCCTACACCTAAAGGAGCTGGAGAAAGAACAGCAAATAAAGCCTAAACCCAGCAGGAGAAGAGAAATAATCAAGATCAGAGCAGAAATCAATGAAATAGAAACTAAAAGAACAGTAGAACAGATCAATGAAACTAGGAGCTGGTTCTTTGAAAGAATTAACAAGATTGATAAACCCCTGGCCAGACTTATCAAAAAGAGAAGAGAAATGACCCACATCAACAAAATCATGAATGAAAGAGGAGAGATCACAACCAACACCAAAGAAATACAAACAATTATAAGAACATATTATGAGCAACTCTATGCCAGCAAATTAAATAACCTGGAAGAAATGGATGCATTTCTAGAGATGTACCAACTACCAAAACTGAACCAGGATGAAATAGAAAACCTGAACAGACCTATAACCACTAAGGAAATTGAAGCAGTCATCAAAAATCTCCCAAAAAACAAAAGCCCAGGGCCAGATGGCTTCCCAGGGGAATTCTACCAAACATTTCAAGAAGAATTAATACCTATTCTTCTGAAACTGTTCCAAAAAATAGAAATGGAAGGAAAACTTCCAAACTCATTTTATGAGGCCAGCATAACCTTGATCCCAAAACCAGACAAAGATCCCATCAAAAAGGAGAATTACAGACCAATATCCCTGATGAACATGGATGCAAAAATTCTCACCAAAATACTAGCCAATAGGATCCAACAGTACATTAAAAGGATTATTCACCATGACCAAGTGGGATTTATCCCTGGGCTGCAAGGTTGGTTCAACATCCGCAAATCAATCAATGTGATACAATACATTAACAAAAGAAAGAACAAGAATCATATGATCCTCTCAATAGATGCAGAAAAAGCATTTGACAAAGTACAGCATCCTTTCTTGATCAAAACTCTTCAGAGTATAGGCATAGAGGGTACATACCTCAATATCATAAAAGCCATCTATGAAAAACCTACCGCGAATATCATTCTCAATGGGGAAAAACTGAGAGCTTTCCCCCTAAGGTCAGGAACGCGGCAGGGATGTCCACTATCACCACTGCTATTCAACATAGTATTGGAAGTCCTAGCCACAGCAATCAGACAACAAAAAGAAATCAAAGGCATCCAAATTGGCAAGGAAGAAGTCAAACTCTCACTCTTTGCAGATGATATGATACTTTATGTGGAAAACCCAAAAGACTCCACCCCAAAACTGCTAGAACTCATACAGGAATTCAGTCAAGTGGCAGGATATAAAATCAATGCACAGAAGTCAGTGGCATTCCTATACACCAACAACAAGACAGAAGAAAGAGAAATTAAGGAGTCGATCCCATTTACAATTGCACCCC
>NW_025412296.1:0-1563 GCF_002201575.2 Neomonachus schauinslandi | reverse complement strand
TTCCATGCTCATGGATTGGAAGAACAAATATTGTGAAGATGTCAATGCTACCTAGAGCAATCTACACATTCAATGCAATCCCCATCAAAATACCATCCACTTTTTTCAAAGAAATGGAACAAATAATCCTAAAATTTGTATGGAACCAGAAAAGACCCCGCATAGCCAGAGGAATGTTGAAAAAGAAAAGCAAAGCCGGCGGCATCACAATTCCGGACTTCCAGCTCTATTACAAAGCTGTCATCATCAAGACAGCATGGTACTGGCACAAAAACAGACACATAGATCAATGGAACAGAATAGAGAGCCCAGAAATGGACCCTCAACTCTATGGTCAACTCATCTTTGACAAAGCAGGAAAGAATGTCCAATGGAACAAAGACAGTCTCTTCAACAAATGGTGTTGGGAAAATTGGATAGCCACATGCAGAAGAATGAAACTGGACCATTTCCTTATACCACACACAAAAATTGACTCAAAATGGATGAAAGACCTAAATGTGAGACAGGAGTCCATCAAAATTCTAAAGGAGAACACAGGCAGCAACCTCTTCGACCTCAGCCACAGCAACTTCTTCCTAGAAACATCGCCAAAGGCAAGGGAAGCAAGGGCAAAAATGAACTATTGGGACTTCATCAAGATAAAAAGCTTTTGCAAAGCAAAGGAAACAGTCAACAAAACCAAAAGACAACCAACAGAATGGGAGAAGATATTTGCCAATGACATATCAGATAAAGGGCTAGTATCCAAAATCTATAAAGAACTCATCAAACTGAACACCCAAAGAAGAAAGAATACAATCAAGAAATGGGCAGAAGACATGCACAGACATTTTTCCAAAGAAGACATCCAAATGGCCAACAGACACATGAAAAAGTGCTCAATATCGCTCGGCATCAGGGAAATCCAAATCAAAACCTCAATGAGATACCACCTCACACCAGTCAGAATGGCTAAAATTAACAAGTCAGGAAACGACAGATGTTGGCGGGGATGCAGAGAAAGGGGAACCCTCCTACACTGTTGGTGGGAATGCCAGCTGGTGCAGCCACTCTGGACAACGGTATGGAGGTTCCTCAAAAAGTTGAAAATAGAGCTACCATATGATCCAGCAATTGCACTACTGGGTATTTACCCCAAAGATACAAAAGTAGGGATCCGAAGGGGTACGTGCACCCCGATGTTTATAGCAGCAATGTCCACAATAGCCAAACTGTGGAAAGAGCCAAGATGTCCATCAACAGATGAATGGATAAAGAAGATCTGGTATATATATACAATGGAATATTATGCAGCCATCAAAAGGAACGAGATCTTGCCATTTGCAATGACGTGGATGGAACTGGAGGGTATTATGTTGAGTGAAATAAGTCAATCAGAGAAAGACAAGTATCATATGATCTCACTGCTATGAGGAATTCTTAATCTCAGGAAACAAACTGAGGGTTGCTGGAGTGGGGGGTGGGGTGGGAAGGATGGGGTGACTGGGTGATAGACACTGGGGAGGGTATGTGCTCTGGTAAGCGCTGTGAATTGTGCAAGACTGTTGAATCTCAGATCTG
>NW_025412295.1:1082-3388 GCF_002201575.2 Neomonachus schauinslandi | reverse complement strand
ATGCTGCTTAACCAACAATGGCTTAAAGGTCCCCACATCATAAAATTAAAAAAGATGGAATTCTTGATCATGCCACATATCATCTTGGAACTTGCATCTCTTCAGAAGCAGCTAATGATATTTCTCTTGCTGTGAACATCAGCAGTCTGTGACATGTGAAAAGAGGACATGGAAGCACAGTTATTTGATCTTAAATCATCTAGTCAGGTGTTACACATGCTTATTTCCCTGATGTTTTACAGACCATCCCATAGTTCAAGTACAAGGGAAGTGCAATACGATTCTTAGTCCAGAAGAAGGAAGTCAAGATTATTAACCAGCATCACGAATCAACAAGTTCTCCTTGTTTGGTTCACTTAATTTTCTCCAACAAAATAAGTTCAACACCCCCAAAAGGAGACAACCAAAAGTTGCATTTAGCCATGTGATGAGGATGTACCAAGCAGGTCTAGAAATGATTTTTCTTATTAGATGACCTGTGAAATGCAACTCATCAAAATACGCAAAACATTTGGTGTTTCAAGGTATTGATGACATCAATTAACAGTCCTATAAAGAAGAGCAGGAGAAACACAGGAATTTGTTCTCAGATATTCTCAAATCTCAATGGGCAGATTTGTGGGTGCCTTTTATATTGTAGATGAAGAACAGTCATAAGTAAAGGCACTTTTCTATTTCCTTGGAGCATATTTTTCATTTTTTTTACCATTCCTCTTGGTTCATTCCTCTGAATGTTCCCCCCCGCTTTCCAATATCTCATTGCTTGCTTACCATAATTGTAGAAAATTATCTTCTTGTGGCTAAGTGGTTTCTCAGTCACCTTCTTGAGGGTATGTTTTTGGACTCTTGCATAAAAGAATATTATTTTACAAATATTCACTGATTTCTTCTGATCTATATGAGAGGAGTGAAGTGTCCACTCCAAATGTATGAGCCAGGACATGTAATTATTTGCTTTGTTCAATGCTGTGTGGCTGAAATTGTCTTTTTATCAATTCTAAGCGAAGGACGTTAGAGATAGCTTTGTTGTTGTCGTTGTTGTTGCTTCTTCCATAACCATGAGAAGTAATGCTTGAGAAGCTTGTCACTTTCAAAACATGTTTTTCTGTGATTGATTTCCTCATCCATAAGAACAGAAGATTCTTATGAAATGTCCAGTTACAAAAGTGGACACCACTTTATGTATTTTTAAGCAGAGGTAAAGAGGTTCAGAAAATTAATTTAACAGGAGGTGGGAACACCAAAGAGCTAAGTAGAGAAAAATGAGCAACCACAGAAATTTTCCATCACTTTGAGAAGTGGAGACATCTGGACAATGTGCCTTCCTGGATCTCATGAATGGGACCTTCATGTAAGATATGAAAGCAAGATGGGGACTGGCAAGCACTACATAGATCCATAGTTGTGTCTCACAGGAACTGGAAACATGGAAAGTCTCAACCACTTCCAGGAACCCCAATGAAAAGAGACTGGGAGGTAAGAAAGAACACATAAGCTGAATTGTATCCTATACAGCTTCTTTTTTATCATTTATATTTTAATTCCAGTGTAGTTAACACCAAGTTATATTAGTTTCTGATGTACAATATAGTAATGAAACGGTTCTAAACAAAACAAAACAAAAACAATTCTGTATATTACTCAGTGCTCATCAAGGTAAATGTACTCTTAATTCCTTTTGCATATTTCACCATCCACCCACCCACCTGTCCTCGGGTTACCATCAGTTCGTTTTCTGTAATTAAGTCTGTTTCTATTTTTCCCTTTTGTGCATTTTTTTGTTTATTAAATTTCACATATGGGTGCAATCGTATGATACTTGTCTTTCTCTGACTGACTTAATTTGTTTAGTATTATACTCTTTAGCTCCATCCATTTGCTGCAAATAGCAAGATTTTATTCTTTTTAAAATCTTATTTAAAATCAATTAATTAACAGATAGTGTATTATTAGTTTCAGAGATAGAGTTTAGTGATTCGTCAGTTGCATATAAACCCCCAGTTCTCATTCCATCAAGTGCCCTCCTTAATGCCCAGCACCCAGTTACCCCATCCCCCCACCCAGCTTCCCTCCAGCAACGCTCACTTTGTTTCCTATTGTTAAGTCTGTAATGGTTTCTCTCCCTCCCTCATTTCATCTTATTTTATTTTTCCCCTCCCTTTCTCTATGTTCATCTGTCTTGTTTCTTGAATTCCACATATGAGTGAAATCATATGGTATTTTCATTCTCTGACTGGTTTATTTCACTTAGCCTAATACCCTCTAGTTCTCTACAGTTGTTGCAAATGGAAAAACTTCATTCTTTT
>NW_025412295.1:0-982 GCF_002201575.2 Neomonachus schauinslandi | reverse complement strand
TCTTTTTGATGGATGGGTAATATATATATATATATATATATATATATGTATATATAACAACAACAATATATGGTATATACCATTTCTTATTTATCCATTCATGTGTTGATGGACATCTGGATTCTTTGCTTATTTTGGCTATGGTGGACATTGCTACTATAAACATTGGGATGCATATGCGACTTTCAATCACTTTGTATCTGTTGACATTCATATTTATAGCTGAATAATATTCTATTGTATCTATACACCACTTCTGTATCTGTTCATCAATCGATGGACATTTGGGCTGCTTCCATATCTTGGCAATTATAAATAATGATGTCGTAAACAAAGGGGTACATGTATCCCTTTAAATTAGTATTTTTGTATCCTTTGAGTAAATACTTAGTGGTGCAATTGTTGGATCATAGAGTAGTTCTGTTTTTAACTTTCTGAAGAACCTCTATATTGTTTTCCAGAGTGACGACCCCAGTTTGCATTCCCACCAATACTACATTAGGGATTCTTTTTCCTCCACAGCTTCGCCAACAATTTATACTTCTTGTGTTATTGATTTTAGCCATTCTGACAGGTGTGAGGTAACATCTCATTGTAGTGTTGATTGGCGTTTCCCTGATGATGAGTGATGTTTTTATTCATTTTTTTTTAGTTCAAGTTCAATGAACATTTAGCGTTATACTAGTTTCAGCAACTGTGTTCTCAAGGCCCTTAATTTTCTGCTAACAGTTTGAGTTTTGTTTTGTTTTGCTTTTGGCTTGTTGGTTTGTTTTTGAATTCTGACTGCAAACTGATCCTATGAAAAAAATGACACAATTTTAGTATTAGTTTTGGGTCCATGCCTCTTCCAGGAATGAAAATATGCTGTAGTTAATATTGTTGTATAGCAAGAAGTGCAAATGGCAGTGGTTTAAAATAACAATACTAAGTTATTTTCCTCATAAAGCTTGTTAGGCAAAATTTGACAGACACCTCATTTTTG
>NW_025412294.1:0-3388 GCF_002201575.2 Neomonachus schauinslandi | reverse complement strand
GCCCGGTGCGTCCCTCCCTCTGGGGGAAGAGCTTCTGCTCCAGAAACCCTCAGGAGCACTGCCGTCCTGTCCTGTCAGCTCTGTCGTCCTTCTTCCCTCTGAGCTGAGCGGCCTCTGGGGGCAGGAGCACTGGGCGGGGTCACGTGGGCGGGGGGGCGGGGTCTCTGCCAGGGCCCCTCCCCTCTATCCCCTGCCCTCCCCTCCCTCCTGACTCCCTAGTCCTCTTCTTCCCCTTTCATTTCTGTCTACATTTTAGATCCCTAGGAACTGCTGAGGCCTCTCCGTCTTCAGCTGTGGTTTCCCACCATATGCGAGAGCGCGCACACGCCCTTGTTTGGACAAACACAAGCCTGTGGCGTTGGGGTCCGGTGACCCCCACAGCTCGGGGTCAGGGTGCAGGGTCAGCGCCCCCACAGCCCTCTCTCCTCCCCGTGTGGCTTTCCCTTCAGGAGCCTGGGGGCTGCCTCAGGAACCCTTGTCACAAGGATGTCACCCCCACTGTGCGCTGGAATCACCTGTGGAACTTTATCAAGACTGTGGATGCCCAGGTGACACCCAGAAATGCTGCTTCGCAGATGCCCAGCCAGACTGAGACCCCATGATATGGGGTGGGGCCACCTCTCCCCCTCCTGTGCCCACGGAGAGTCTGCAGACCCTGTGAAAATGCAGATTCTGACTCAGCAGGTGTGGTGTGGACCCCAGAGTCTGCCTCTAACAAGCTCCCAGGTGATGCTGATCGTCCTGGCCCGGGGAGCACACTCTGAATAGCCAGACTGAGGGGGATCCGGTTCCCTTAGAGGATGGCCCTTCTCCCTACTCCTCTGCTGTGTCCTGGCCTTGAGTCTGTTGGCACCACACACAGAGCCCCAGGGTCCCCAAATCCAGGGGATTATTTCTGTTGTGACAGAGAAGCCCAACTGGGCATCTGTCTCCCCGGTGTTTTCACAGGTCTGGGGCGGTTGGACTGACTCCTGGCAGCAAGGTCCCAGAGATGACCCTGGGGGTGAGAAAAGGGCAGGCCGGGTGATTACTGGTGAGGGACCCACGGCCCATCCCTGGTTGTCCCCAGCCCAGCCTCTGCTTCCAGGGACAGAGACCCAGGACCAGGTGTGTCAGGAGCTCAGTTCTCAGGTGGGAAGGGGGTTTCCTGTGTCCTGGGAAGAGAGGACGTGGTGGGAGGTCGGGTGGCTGGGGTCCCCAGGAAGGTTTGGAGGAGACCCTCCCTCAGGGTCTGTTGGCTGAACTGTGGCCCAGAGACTGTCGATGTGCTCCTGAGAGTCCTGAGCAGCCTGTGTCCTCTGCCTGGGGGACTTTCCTGTAGTGTCCCTACCTCCCCCATGGGTGGTGCCAGACAGGAAATGGGGAGCTGTGCAGGGACCCCTGACAGATAATGGAGCTCCTAGGGCTCCAGGTAGAGCGGGCAGGACAGACTGGCACGTGGGAGGGATTCAGAGGGGTCTGTTAGAGAAGGGATGGAAACCAGGCTCCTTCTCCACCTCCTTAGCCAAAGCCAGCTTCAGGGTTTAAGGTCCTTCAGGGTTTAATGCCTGCATGCCCCTATGTCGCCCCCTGGAGGCGGTTCTGGGGGCTGCAGCAGGGATGCTGACCAGGCTCCCAAGGATGTGAGTGGGTCCCTGAGTCCTGGGCAGAGGTGAGGGACTGGTCAGCCCGGGTCCTGGTCCCTGGGGGTCCTAGACTGCCTGACTGCATTCCAGGGCAGCATGAGCCCAGGGAGAGGACAGGCACTGCTCAGAAGATTCCTGATCCCGTGTCAGGAGAATTGTCCACCCAGATGGATGTGCTCCCTCAGCAGGAGCTCTCTGTCCTCGAGATTTCAAGGAATGACCTAGTAGGGGTCTCTTGATACTTTGGTGAAAAGGTACCGGCCTGGGGGGCTGGACACTACAATGCCTGTCTCCCCATCACAGCACTGGTGGCATTGCATCCATTGTGTCCCTGTCTCTCCTCTGCTCTAGGTCTCCCCACAGGAACCAGGAGCTGGAGCAGCTTCACCCAGACACTCAGCTGAGGGATCCCAGGGCTGCCTCTGTGAAAGGGGAGGAGACCCTCAGACCAGGGGAAACACAGGCAAATGCTGGGTTCTCCTGTCCCGCCTGCCCAGGACTTTCCCCCTTGTTCCCCAGGATTCCTTGGGCTGCTGAGAAACCTTCAGGGAGACATAGCAGGTGTCCCCACAGACCAGGGACCCTCAGGATGAAGAGTCACCTCCTGACGTCTTTTGAGGTCAGAGTAGGGCTCTGAACTCCCCTGGTAGTAACTGCACCTGGGGTGGTGATCCAGAGTTTGTGGCAGGTCAGATCTCTGAGGAAGAGGAAGGACACAGGCTGTCCACCCAGGCCCTCTGGGGAGAGAAGTCAGTCACAGACAGAGATGGGAGGGGGTGTCCATGTTCTGGGAGTGAATGGGGGTCTGACCTCTAACTGTAGGAGGCCCCTGTCGTCCCTCCTGAATCTAGGAGGGGGAAAGCCCTGACAGCCTTACAGGGACAGCCTCGGGTACGGGCTGGCCCCCTCCCATGCTGATGACAGCGCCCTTAGAGGACGACCCTTCTCCCTACTCCTCTGCTGTGTCCTGGCCTTGAGTCTGTTGGCAGCACACACAGAGCCCCAGGGTCCCCAAATCCAGGGGACCCCTGGTATCACATGGGGGTGACATTGTGTGGTTTCCCTCATGCCTTCAAGGAGTATTTACTGGGCATTTGTGACTTGTCAGGCCCTGGAATGGGTCGTGGGAACTCCACAGAGAACAGGACAGATGTGGGCCCTGGACTCATGGGGTTTCCCTTGGAACAGGGCCACGGGCAGTCAAGAAATCATGGCACTGAGGAGTCAATTAGAATCGAGAGAAGGGCCAGGAAGGGAAAGTGTCTGGTGGGTCTGGAGGATGTGAAGGGGTCTTAGCTGATGGGGGGTCCCATGGAGCACTCCTGAGAAAGTGACCTGGGGCTGAGGCCGGAAGTGTGAGTGGACCTTCGCCCCTCTAAGGGCAGAGGGTGTGGAGGGACTAGCTGCCCAAAGAGGGACCAGTCTCAGCGGGCAGACGCCTGGCTGGCCAGAGGGGCTGACGGGGTCCAGTGTGGGGAGCCTGGAGAGCCAGGAGGACGGTGACTGGGTGAGGCTGGGGAGGGTCAGACCCTGCTGGGCTGTGGGTGCTGAGGAAGGCGCCCAGGTGTAGAGCAGTTCTGCCGCCCTCTGGTGGACAAGGAGGGAAGTGTAGAAGGCCGAGTCAGGGTGCCCAGCCCCTCTGCATCGTTTATTCAACATCAATCTGTAGACATTTCACATGGATCGCATTCTCATGTTAATACTCCATCATATTCCGGCTTCATGAGTCCCAATCTCTGCTGCTGTAAGTACATTGTCCCTGT
>NW_025412293.1:0-3388 GCF_002201575.2 Neomonachus schauinslandi | reverse complement strand
TTCTTTGAAAGACACAATTTGCCAAAACTCATTAAGAAGGAATAGACGAAATGAATAGGTCTATGTCTATTGAATAAATTGAATAAATAATTAATAACCTCCCAAAACAGAAACACAGGCCCAGGTGGGTTCCCTGGCAAATTTTATTAAACTTTGAAGGAACAGATTAAATTAATTATCTACAATTCCTTTCAGAGTATAAAATCAACTGAAACATTTCTGATTCCTTCTGTGATATCACCATTACCTCATTATAATTCCAACAATGACAGAAAAAAAACTACACATCCGTGTCTCTTATGAACAGAGATGCAAGCAGCCTCAAAAAATTATTACACATTGAATGCAACAATGTATAAAAAGAATTATACACCACAATGATGTGGATCTATTCCTGGTATGAAAGATCGATTTAACATTCCAAAATCATTTAATGCAATTCATTACATCAACAGACTAAATTATAAAATAATCACCAGTCCATATTAATACATGAAATCCATTGTACAGTATCTGATACCCACTCAAAAATTAAAACTCTCGGGGCGCCTCCACATCAGGCACCCTGCTCCATGGGAAGCCTGCTTCTCCCTCTCCCACTCCCCCTGCTTATGTTCCCTCTCTCGCTGTGTCTCTCCCTGTCAAATAAATAATTAACATTAAATTAAATAAAATTTAAAAACCTCTCAGTAAACTGGGGCAATAGAGGTAACAGTTCAAATTGAAAAAAAAAATACCTACAAGAAACTTCCTGCCAAATTTATACTTAATGGTAGGAAACTAGAAGCCTTCCCACTAAGATCAGGAACAAGGCAGATATGTTCCCTCTCACTGCTCCTTTTCAGCATTGTGCAGAAAGTAGTAAGAAATACAATTAGACAAGGAACAGAAAAGAAACGTATATAAATGGAGAAGGAAAAGTTAAAAACGCTGTTGTTCATACTTGAGCTATTTATTGGATAGAAAACCCAAAAGAGTTGACAAAAGCACTCGTGAAAATAATAGGTAATTTACCAAATTTGCAAGACAAAATTTTAATATACCAACTGCAACCCTGCCGTATGCCATCAATGAACAAGTGTAATATGGTATGGAAAACACAATATCATTTACATTAGCACTAAGGGGGAAAAAAAGAAAAAAAAGGAAGAAAGAAAATTGTTGGGTACAAATGTAATACAATATGTACCAGATCTCTATGGAAAATGGTACAGAATTCTGATGAATGCAATTAGAACCGAATAAACGATGAGATGTTCCATTTTCAAGGATAGGAGAACTTAATGTCGTGAAGATATTCGTTCTATTTGTTTAGATTTATAGATCTGATGAAATAGCAATGAAAATTCCATCAAGTTATTTTGCAGACATTGACAATGTGATTATATACTTATGTGGGAGAAAAAAGACCTAAAATAGCCAACACTATATTGAAAAGGAAGAATGTTGAAAGATGAGTGATATCCAAATTCAAGATTTTCTACAAAGCTGCATAAATCATGACTGGCTGTCTGGTTTGAGAATAAATGAAAAAATCAAATGGAAAAAAAAAAAAAAAAAAAAAGGCCAAGAAAAAGACTCACATGGATATAGTTAACTGACTTTTCTCAAAGAAACAAAGACAAGACAATGAACCAAATATTGTCTTTTCAGAATGACGCTGGGACAACTGGACATCCTGATGTAAATAAAGAAATTAATTAAATAAATCTAGAAAAACACTTTGGGATTGGGCTGGTTCAGGTGCTCCTTTGGGTGCATCCAGACTGGGTGACTCTAGCCTTTGAGGGCAACTTCAGAATCCAATACCTTGTCTTGGCGTGCTCTTGCCACTAGATATCTGTGTCCAGGGCCATACAGCCATGCATCTAGATGCAAAGGTCCTCTTCATCCCACGTCTGCACTGGGTTCTAAATGCTGTCTGGTAAGCCAGATTCTGGGGCTGAGAAGAAAGAAGAGGAACACCAGGAACTCACCATGACTCTAAACAGGTTGCGCCAAAGAGAGATAAACTTTCAATCAGCAGCAAACTGGCTTCCCTAAGCTGCATAAAAGGCCAGAAATCATGAATCTGATGACTGGATGGAAACCCAGTGGGGAAGCACACTGTTCTATGATGGGGGAGGGAAGCGAGCAGTGCTTATGAAGGAGGTGCAGAATACGCTTTGCATCGTAGGACAGAAGACGGGTTCAGTCTAGTCTAGACGCAAGATTCTCTTTTTCCCTCATGATAAGGAAAGCTAGCAGAAAGTTTATTTAAACCACTTCTTGATCTTCAACTTCTTTTGATAATATACTGGAGAAACTGAAAAACAAGTCCAAGCTGATACATATATACACAGCTTTTAATAATGTAAATACAACAGCCACATGTTAATCCACTCTGTACTGCTTTAAGTTAATATACACCGTAAAAACATGTGTTAGTTGAGGTGGCCTTTTTCTTTTTTTCTCTGAACAGGAATGTAAGTGTCTATTTCACTAGAAATGACAAGTTTCTTTGTTTGTTTTGTTTTGTTTTTATCCAATGAAAAGTGAAATATAAGACAAGCTGATGACAAAGTATTTGTCTTCTACATCAGGCATTTTTATTTTCAAATATGATCCTCAACAACCCTCCCCAGCTAAGTCCTAGCCTGTTACAGGAAGGCTTGAAGTCAATATGTGACACTTTAGTTCCAGGGAGAGGCTTTTCTGGTCGCTTTTCTGTTCAGAGAGTTGCTGCTATTCTTCTCTTCGACATCCTGTTGAGTTCATAGATGTTCAGAATGGTTTGATCACTATCTAGCTTAATTCCTAGGACCAGAAGAAATTTAGGCCTCCTATACCTCTGCCATCTTGCTCTTCCCCTGCAATCTATCTTCTGTAGTGATGGTTCTATTATAGGACTCAGTCTGTTTTCTTTATTAAGTTATTTTCTTCATTGTTGATTTCAAGTGTTCTTTGTATATTTAGAACACAATTGTTTTTCACATGTATCTTTTGTAAAGACATCCTTTTTTCAAGATTTTCTGAGTCTGGAGCTTGCTGTTTATTTTTGAGTTTTTCCTGTCAGAGATCATAAGATTTTCATTTTAATAAATTGCAGCTTATCGATTTTTTTTTTTTACAAATAACGTATGCCTCAGGATTGGAGCCGGCCTGGCTTGTGAGCTCTGCTGAGGAGCTGGAGGTGGGGCTGCAGTTACCTCCACGTCTGCCCCTGGTCCCTGTCCCCTCAGGCATGGTGTGTGGGGAGACATTGAAAGAGCCCAGGGAGTTCGAGCCCAGGCTGTGGAGTCCTGCTTCCCCAAAGTGGCGGTGCTGCACCCCTCTGCCCAGCCCCACTCCAGGTCAGGCCCCCCGGACACAGAGATGCCACTGCTTCTCCAGAGCAGACCCCACCACC
>NW_025412292.1:0-3392 GCF_002201575.2 Neomonachus schauinslandi | reverse complement strand
ATTTTTCTCCCTTCTCTCTGATGGGAAATGATAACTGGAACAAACTTGGAAGTACATGCAAAGGGGGACAGAGCTTCCTTTCCAGCATGGCCTTTGTATGACTTTATTAAGTAGATCCTGCTTTATCTGATTGTTAAGTGGCAGAGAAATGAACTTTGATCTGGTTTAAAACATAATTTTGGACTATTTTCTTATCCATCTTAATTTTTCATTTTTAAGGTTATCTTTAAAAACTCATATTGTTTGTTGAACTTTATTTTATTTCAGGAAGATGTGTGGCTATATTTTATTGATGCATTTGATGCAGTGTTATATGTAGAGCACTAGTTCTTCGAGAAATCATGAAAACGTGGAGTGGATATTTGAGTTTATTTGATCCCCCCCCCCCCTTAATTTTTACATATAATGAAGTTGACCGGTAAGGTGGCTGATGAAGCTAATGAGTAACCATTCTGAGACCAGAATCCAGAGTTTTTGACTCCTAACCTCCAGGCACTTTCTGTTCCACTGTTAAAGACTTTTATAAATGAGAAGTATTCCCATGCCTTTGATTTTGTTATCTTTGAAAACTAGCCACCACCACCATTGACAGTATCTGTAATACACTCTGCCACTTTTTAGTCTTCCCTCATGTTTTACTTTCAACGCTCTGTGGTGGCATAACACTGATATTTCTAAATTTTGGTTTTAATCCTTTGAACTTGTCTGTTGTTTTTGTTAAACTTATGTTCCATTTACATACTGTCCGGTTTCTTATCCAATAGTAAGTCAGAAGAGGATGTTTGTTTCCTCCTTATTCGTTGACTTTGTCCTTAGCCAAGACTAACACCCATTTCATGAAGGCTTTTGTCTTTATCCAAGTGTTCCATTCTGCCCTAGCAGAGCGGCACAAGGTCAAGGCGCCCGTCTTTTTTTTTCTTCACATGAAATTAATAACTTGCTCCAACAGTAGTTTGTTTTAGGACATTTCCAGCCCAGATGGTGGAAAGTTCTTGGGATAATATGGCAGCCAAAGCAACACTTTGGCTTTTTAAAGTTTACTTTGTTTTGGCGATTGTGTGATGAAAATCTTCTGAAGATCATACAAGGACGTTAAAACAAGAAAGATCTGTTGGCTTAAAACATTTTTCATCTTCTAAAAACCACCACACTCAGCATGGTAGCATTTTGGTTTCTTTCAAGTACTGGCCTGTCTGGCTCTTTTCCCTGATTATTTGGCACTTAGGATAGGCCAATTAATACATTTTAAATTTTGTTTTCACAGAAATCTAAAATTGCCTTGAATTCCTTTATTTGAGCATTATAGAAAGTTACACAAGAAATGACATTAGAGATCATCTTGCCCAATGTGCTTATTTAAAAATAGGAAAACTGAGACCCAGAGGGATTATTTGTTGAAATTAACAGAATGAGTTTAATGGAGAGCTGAGAAGCAGATCCTAGGTCTCCTAATTTTGGATCAGTGACTTTTACAGCATACCACAATATGATTTAATTTTGTTTGCTCTTATTTCAGTATGTCATCAGATTTGAGTCAAGAAAAGTTTAATTTTAACATATATGACAGTCTGCTATTTTTAGTTCTTGATTAATTTAATTTTAGAGCATATTGCTTAAATATCCAAACACATAAAAGTGTACATGAACAGTCTCCTGCCTACTCTGGTCCCCCATCTCTCCAGCTGTCCCATTTGCTTCCATAAGTAACCACTGTGCTTAGTCTCTTATGTATCCTTCCTGAGGATGTTCATGCAATGTAGATGCAGTTATGAACACAGATTCTTTTTTCTCCCTGCATTCACACAAAAGCTGGGAAATCATATGTACTGTTTTGAACTTTCCTCTTTGTCCATTCGACAGTCTATCCTGGCAGCTTTTGTACACAAGCATTTAAAGAGCTTTCTCATTTTTGTTATGAGAACAGTCAAGTACCCCAAAGTTTACCCTTTCAGAGTATATCATTAGGTGGTTTTTAGCATATTCACAGAAGTTGTGAAATTGTCATGACCATCGAATTTCAGAACTTCATCACCCTGCAGAGAAACCTTGTACCCATGAGCAGCCACTCCTCATTTCTCCCTCTGTCCGGCCCATAGTAACTGCTAATCTGCTTTCTGTCTCTGTGGATTTGCCCTTTTGGGACATTTCCTACGAATGGAATCCTAGACTGTGTGGTTTTTTATGTCTGGCTGCTTTCAAAAACTTAGCACAATGAATTTAAGGTTCACCCCTGCTGTAGCAAGTCCCAGGACTTCATTCCCTTTTATTACTGAGAAGTATGCCATTGTACGTATATACCACATTTTGTTTATCCGCTCATAAGTTGGTAAACATTTGGGTTGTTTCTGTTTTTTGGCCATTGTAACTAATGCTGCTCTGAGCATTCCTGTACAAGATTTTGGGTCGACTTACGTTTTCTGTTCCCCTGGGCATGTATCTAAGTAAAATTGCTAGTCATCTGGTAATTGTGTGTTTAACTTTCCTCGGCGGCTTCATCATTTTACATTCCCATTAGCCTTGTGTGTGAGCTCGATCTAATTTTCTACATCCCTTCTCGTTCTTCTAAAAAAAATACAACATTATGATCTGTGGTAGGTCAGTATCAAATTATATGTAATCATTCCCTTCTTGTTGGATGTTAGAGTTGTTAACATTTTTTTGCTCATATCCTTTGCTCATTTTCATATTGGAGCCTCTGTTATATCTGTTTGTAGGACCCATTTTGTATTTTAGTCCTTTGTGACATGAATTTAAAGTATATGTTTTTCTAAATTTGCCTTTTGACATATTTGCTTATAGTATGCTTTTGTTTTGCCATAATAAATTTTTAAACACTATTTTTAAGAATTTGAGTTTATCTGTCTTTTACAGTTTTTAGGTCTTCTGGATGGGTTTTTATGCTCATTGTTGACCTTTTTGGCCCTTTCTCTCACTACTTGCCTTCATGCACATTTCACTGAAGCCCCATTGGCTTCTTTGGTGTTCCTTAAATATGCTAAATATCCTTAAATAAAAATGTTCCCAGCTCAGAGCCTTCGCATGTGCCGGTCCCTCTCCCTGGCAGACTCTTCCCTTGCCTCCTTACTTCTTTGAAGTCTTTGCTCAAATGTCAACTTCGTGTTGAGTATTACTGTTTAAAATTGTAACACACCTGTGATCGATTGTCAGTGGTCCCCCAAATTCATTCTCCTCCTCTTTATTAGAATTTAGCTGGGCAGAGGCTGTCCAGGTAAAGATGATGTTTCTCAAGCTCGTTTGTCAGCTAGGTCTAGATGTGGGTGTACCAGAGGAAGTGACATAAACAACTTTTGTATTACTTAAAAAGAAATGACTTGCCTTGGAGTGATTTTTCTCCCTTCTCTCTGATGGGAAATGATAACTGGAACAAACTT
>NW_025412291.1:0-3392 GCF_002201575.2 Neomonachus schauinslandi | reverse complement strand
ATTTTTCTCCCTTCTCTCTGATGGGAAATGATAACTGGAACAAACTTGGAAGTACATGCAAAGGGGGACAGAGCTTCCTTTCCAGCATGGCCTTTGTATGACTTTATTAAGTAGATCCTGCTTTATCTGATTGTTAAGTGGCAGAGAAATGAACTTTGATCTGGTTTAAAACATAATTTTGGACTATTTTCTTATCCATCTTAATTTTTCATTTTTAAGGTTATCTTTAAAAACTCATATTGTTTGTTGAACTTTATTTTATTTCAGGAAGATGTGTGGCTATATTTTATTGATGCATTTGATGCAGTGTTATATGTAGAGCACTAGTTCTTCGAGAAATCATGAAAACGTGGAGTGGATATTTGAGTTTATTTGATCCCCCCCCCCCCTTAATTTTTACATATAATGAAGTTGACCGGTAAGGTGGCTGATGAAGCTAATGAGTAACCATTCTGAGACCAGAATCCAGAGTTTTTGACTCCTAACCTCCAGGCACTTTCTGTTCCACTGTTAAAGACTTTTATAAATGAGAAGTATTCCCATGCCTTTGATTTTGTTATCTTTGAAAACTAGCCACCACCACCATTGACAGTATCTGTAATACACTCTGCCACTTTTTAGTCTTCCCTCATGTTTTACTTTCAACGCTCTGTGGTGGCATAACACTGATATTTCTAAATTTTGGTTTTAATCCTTTGAACTTGTCTGTTGTTTTTGTTAAACTTATGTTCCATTTACATACTGTCCGGTTTCTTATCCAATAGTAAGTCAGAAGAGGATGTTTGTTTCCTCCTTATTCGTTGACTTTGTCCTTAGCCAAGACTAACACCCATTTCATGAAGGCTTTTGTCTTTATCCAAGTGTTCCATTCTGCCCTAGCAGAGCGGCACAAGGTCAAGGCGCCCGTCTTTTTTTTTCTTCACATGAAATTAATAACTTGCTCCAACAGTAGTTTGTTTTAGGACATTTCCAGCCCAGATGGTGGAAAGTTCTTGGGATAATATGGCAGCCAAAGCAACACTTTGGCTTTTTAAAGTTTACTTTGTTTTGGCGATTGTGTGATGAAAATCTTCTGAAGATCATACAAGGACGTTAAAACAAGAAAGATCTGTTGGCTTAAAACATTTTTCATCTTCTAAAAACCACCACACTCAGCATGGTAGCATTTTGGTTTCTTTCAAGTACTGGCCTGTCTGGCTCTTTTCCCTGATTATTTGGCACTTAGGATAGGCCAATTAATACATTTTAAATTTTGTTTTCACAGAAATCTAAAATTGCCTTGAATTCCTTTATTTGAGCATTATAGAAAGTTACACAAGAAATGACATTAGAGATCATCTTGCCCAATGTGCTTATTTAAAAATAGGAAAACTGAGACCCAGAGGGATTATTTGTTGAAATTAACAGAATGAGTTTAATGGAGAGCTGAGAAGCAGATCCTAGGTCTCCTAATTTTGGATCAGTGACTTTTACAGCATACCACAATATGATTTAATTTTGTTTGCTCTTATTTCAGTATGTCATCAGATTTGAGTCAAGAAAAGTTTAATTTTAACATATATGACAGTCTGCTATTTTTAGTTCTTGATTAATTTAATTTTAGAGCATATTGCTTAAATATCCAAACACATAAAAGTGTACATGAACAGTCTCCTGCCTACTCTGGTCCCCCATCTCTCCAGCTGTCCCATTTGCTTCCATAAGTAACCACTGTGCTTAGTCTCTTATGTATCCTTCCTGAGGATGTTCATGCAATGTAGATGCAGTTATGAACACAGATTCTTTTTTCTCCCTGCATTCACACAAAAGCTGGGAAATCATATGTACTGTTTTGAACTTTCCTCTTTGTCCATTCGACAGTCTATCCTGGCAGCTTTTGTACACAAGCATTTAAAGAGCTTTCTCATTTTTGTTATGAGAACAGTCAAGTACCCCAAAGTTTACCCTTTCAGAGTATATCATTAGGTGGTTTTTAGCATATTCACAGAAGTTGTGAAATTGTCATGACCATCGAATTTCAGAACTTCATCACCCTGCAGAGAAACCTTGTACCCATGAGCAGCCACTCCTCATTTCTCCCTCTGTCCGGCCCATAGTAACTGCTAATCTGCTTTCTGTCTCTGTGGATTTGCCCTTTTGGGACATTTCCTACGAATGGAATCCTAGACTGTGTGGTTTTTTATGTCTGGCTGCTTTCAAAAACTTAGCACAATGAATTTAAGGTTCACCCCTGCTGTAGCAAGTCCCAGGACTTCATTCCCTTTTATTACTGAGAAGTATGCCATTGTACGTATATACCACATTTTGTTTATCCGCTCATAAGTTGGTAAACATTTGGGTTGTTTCTGTTTTTTGGCCATTGTAACTAATGCTGCTCTGAGCATTCCTGTACAAGATTTTGGGTCGACTTACGTTTTCTGTTCCCCTGGGCATGTATCTAAGTAAAATTGCTAGTCATCTGGTAATTGTGTGTTTAACTTTCCTCGGCGGCTTCATCATTTTACATTCCCATTAGCCTTGTGTGTGAGCTCGATCTAATTTTCTACATCCCTTCTCGTTCTTCTAAAAAAAATACAACATTATGATCTGTGGTAGGTCAGTATCAAATTATATGTAATCATTCCCTTCTTGTTGGATGTTAGAGTTGTTAACATTTTTTTGCTCATATCCTTTGCTCATTTTCATATTGGAGCCTCTGTTATATCTGTTTGTAGGACCCATTTTGTATTTTAGTCCTTTGTGACATGAATTTAAAGTATATGTTTTTCTAAATTTGCCTTTTGACATATTTGCTTATAGTATGCTTTTGTTTTGCCATAATAAATTTTTAAACACTATTTTTAAGAATTTGAGTTTATCTGTCTTTTACAGTTTTTAGGTCTTCTGGATGGGTTTTTATGCTCATTGTTGACCTTTTTGGCCCTTTCTCTCACTACTTGCCTTCATGCACATTTCACTGAAGCCCCATTGGCTTCTTTGGTGTTCCTTAAATATGCTAAATATCCTTAAATAAAAATGTTCCCAGCTCAGAGCCTTCGCATGTGCCGGTCCCTCTCCCTGGCAGACTCTTCCCTTGCCTCCTTACTTCTTTGAAGTCTTTGCTCAAATGTCAACTTCGTGTTGAGTATTACTGTTTAAAATTGTAACACACCTGTGATCGATTGTCAGTGGTCCCCCAAATTCATTCTCCTCCTCTTTATTAGAATTTAGCTGGGCAGAGGCTGTCCAGGTAAAGATGATGTTTCTCAAGCTCGTTTGTCAGCTAGGTCTAGATGTGGGTGTACCAGAGGAAGTGACATAAACAACTTTTGTATTACTTAAAAAGAAATGACTTGCCTTGGAGTGATTTTTCTCCCTTCTCTCTGATGGGAAATGATAACTGGAACAAACTT
>NW_025412290.1:0-3396 GCF_002201575.2 Neomonachus schauinslandi | reverse complement strand
AGGGAAAATGAGCCTGCAGGTAGGAAGAGCTCAGTAACTTGCAGCCCTAGCTGCAAGCCACATTCACAAGCCCCATGTTCTGCCACACATGGTTGAGGCCACACTGCTCTCTGGTGGCCACACAGTGTAAATGCACATGCACACCCCAGGCCCTCCCTCCACCCTTTCTGGCCTGTGGAGTCTCTATGGACAGATCCCTTGTGAAGTTGAACTCTCTTCCCTTGTAGGTAAGGACCTTTGTTCCCTTGTTGCTTTCAGGATTCTTTCCTTCTCTGGGTCGTTCATGAATTTGACTATGATATGCCTTGGCAATGGTCGGCTTTTGTTGAATGGAATGGTAGTTCTCTGTGCTTCTTGGATTTTGATGTCTGTGTCCTTCCCCAGATTAGGGAAGTTTTCAGCTGTAATTTGTTCAAATAAACCTTCTGCCCCTGCATCTCTCTCTTCGTCTTCTGGGAGTTCTATGATGATATGAATGTTATTACATTTTAATAAGTCACTGAGCTCCCTAAGTCTACCTTCATAGTCCATTACCTTTCTCTCCCTCTTCTTTTCAGCTTCATTATTTTCCATAATTTATCTTCTATATCACTGATTTGCTCCTGTGCTTTGTCCATCCTCATTTTGATGGCCTTCACTGCATCTCGGTTATAGCATTTTTCATTTCAGCCTGACTAGATTTTAGTTCTTTTATCTCTGCAGTAAGGGATTCTCTGGTGTCTTCTATGCTTTTTTCAAGCCCAGTTAGTCTCCTTATAATCATTGTTTTAAATTCTAGTTCAGACATCTTACTTAGATCTGTATTGATTAAATCCCTGGCCATGAATTCTACCTCGTGTTCTTTCTTTTGGGGTGAATTCCTCCACCTTGTCATTTGTCCAGAAAAGAAAAGAAGAAAGAGAAAAAAAGAACAAAAAAGTGGGGGTGGGGGGTGGGGGTGGGGGTGGAGGAGGAAACAAGGAAAACAAAAAACAAGGAAACAAAAAATAACTAGATCCTGGATGTGTTTAGGTGTGCTTGTTAAAAGAATCTAGATCCCAAAATAAAAAAAGTAAACCAACAAATTTTAAAAATATATAAACTATATATGTAAAAATAAAAATTTTAAAAATTATAAAAATATTTTAAAAAGGAATTGGAAAATATAAGAAAATAAATGAAAAAAAATAATAAAAAAGAATAAAAGTGAAAACGGAAGGTAGATCCTATTTCCCCTACAGCTGAAGCTTTGCAACATTCTATGATCAATAAACTTGGTGCTAGCTCGTTGTTTGTGCTGGTCTTCTGGGGGAGGGGTCAGCTGTGCTGATTCTCAGGAGGACTTGTTTCAGTGGAAACGGCCTCCATGGCACGGGGGGGGGTGGGGGGGGGCGGGGCTAGGTGTACACAGATCTGCCCTCCATAGGTGTGGCTGTTTCGTTCCCTGAAGGCTTTCAGCACTGATGGGCAGGATGAAAATGGCTGTGCCCTGCTCTTAAGCCTAAGAGCTGAAAGTTCACACCCCTACTCGTCAGTGAGCTCTCACAGAAGAGTGATGAATCACCCTATTTGTGTCCACAGTTTCCATCTGCACCCTGCATTTACCCCATCCATGTCTGAGCCTTTCAGGGACTCCTATGGTGTCCACCCGCACTGTTGATCTGAGAGAGGATCTTGCCACACTTGCCAGCCAGTCCCAGGAAAGCAGTTGCAGGACCAGGTGAGAGTTCACAGTTTGTAGCAGACAGCTGACACCAAGACCCCAGCTCTCATCCCAGGAAAGCGGTCGCATGACGTGCCATTGGAATTTTCATAGGAATTGCATTGAATCTATGGATTGCTTTGGATAGTATGGACATTTTGAAAATGGTAATTCTTCCAACCCATGAGCATGGGATATGTTCCCATTTATTTGGGTCTTCTTTGATTTCTTTTAGCAGTGTCTTGTAGTTTTCACTATGCAGGTCTTTTACTTCCTTGGCTAATTATATTCCTAGGTGTTTTATTCTTATTGATGCAACTGTAAATGGGATTGTTTTCTTAATTTCTCTTTCTGATAGTTCATTTTTGGTGTTTAGAAACACAACAGATTTCCCTATATTGATTTTGTTTGCAATTTTACTGAATTGATTTATGACTTTTAACAATTTTGGGTAGAGTCTTCAGGACTTTATATATATATATATATATAAAGTATATATATATATATATAAATATATAAAGTTATATATTTATATAATTTATAAATATATTATATATATATATAAAGTATATATATATATATAAATATATATATATATATATATATATATATATATATGATGACATGATTTTTTCCTTCATTTTGTTAATGGGGTGTATCATGTTTATTGATTTGTGGATGTTGAACCATCCTTGTATCCCTGGAATAAATCCCAGTTGGTCATAGCAAATGATCCTCTTCACATATTGTTGAATTTGGTTTGCTAATGTTTTGTTGAGGATTATTGCACCTATGTTTATCAGGGATGTTGGCCTGTAATTTTCTTTTTTGTGGTATCCTCATCTGGTTTTGGTACCAGAGGAATGCTGGCCTCATAAAATAAGTTCAGAAGCATTCCTTCCTCTTCAATATTTGAGAAGAGTTTGAGAAGGATAGGTACTAAATCTTCTTTGCATATTTGGTAGAATTCACCAGTGAAGCCATCTTGTCCTGGACTTCTGTTTCTTATGAGGTTTCTGATTACTGATTCCATCTCCTTGATATTAATTGGTAAGTTCAGATATCCTATCTTGGTGATTCAGTCTTGGAAGATTATGTGTTTCTAGAAATGTATCCATTTTTTCTAGGTTGTCCAGTTTCTTGGTGCCTAATTTTTCTAGTAGTCTCTTAGGATCCTTTCTATGATATCAGTTGTAACCTCTTCTCCTTCATTTATGACATTATTTATTTGAGCCCACTGTTTTTTTTTCTTGGTGAGTCTAGCTAAAGGTTTGTCAATTTTGTTTATATTTTCAATGAACCAGCTCCTAGTTTCATTAATCTTTTCAATGGTCTTTTTAGTCTGTATTTCATTTATTTCCATTCTGATTAACATTTCCTTCCTCCTATTACCTTTAGACTTTTTTTGTTCTTAATTTTCTAGTTCATTTAGATGTATGGTTAGATTCTTTATTTGAGATTTTTCTTGTTTCTTGAGGTAGGCCTGTATTGCTATAAGCTTCCCTCTTAAAAGCACTTTTGCTCCATCCCATAGATTTTGGACTATTGCATTTCCATTTTCTTTTGTCACTAGATATTTTTTTGATTTCTCCTTCGATTCCTTCATTGATCCAATTCTTGTTCAGTAGCATGTTGCTTAATCTCCACATATTTGTGATTTTTCGTTTTCTTCCATAATCGATTTCATGTTTCATACCATTGTGGTCAGAAAAAAA
>NW_025412289.1:0-3396 GCF_002201575.2 Neomonachus schauinslandi | reverse complement strand
GCTGCCCCACCTCTGCCCTGTGCACCAGTTGCCCAGGTGCGAAAGCAAATGCAACCTCACGAGTCTGGAGCCGCATTGGGCCAGCAGCTCCCTTTCCCCTACTAGTGGTACCCGGCATAGCCGGAGCTCTGCTTGTTGTAGAGCTAAAGACAATCAGCTCAAGGCCATCTGGGTTGGTTAGACTGCCACGGCCCGGTGTGAACGTGGGGCCTTGCGTTTCTGAACACGAATGCGGTGATTGTGTTTGGTGGGTGCCGACCGGGTTCATGGTATTACAAGGAAGGGAAAGCTGTGTTGTACGATGGGAAACCCAGGGATTTAGAGTATAGGGCGTCTTTACACTGTTGGCCCCAAATATAGTGAGCAAGTTCCCTCAGATTCCTTATATACAAGAAAAGTCACCTGCCTTTCTCATGTGGATTATAGCATTATAGTTCTCTTGGTTGAACTACTCAACAAAAGTCCCACTAGTAAGGGGGACTGGTTGGCTCAGTCTGTAGAGCATGTGACTCTTGATCTTGGGGTCCTGAGTTCAGCCCCATGTTAGGTGTAGAGTTTCCTTTAAAAAAATAAGGGAGAGAGAGAGATTTTCCTTAACACCTTAGAAAAAGGGTGGTGGACCTGAGTGGCTCAGTTGGTTAAGTGTCTGACCCTTGATCTCACCTCAGGTTTGATCTCAAGGTTGTGAGTTCAAACCCCGCTTTGGGCATGCAGCATACCAAAAAAATTGTTTACTTAAAAAAAGAATTACTTCTCTTTTTTCACTATATATTCATTTTCTTATGTTTTCCATTTTCCCTGCTATTATACATGCTTACTGACATAATTTTATTTATTTATTTATTTATTTATTTATTTATTTGAGACAGAGAGAATGAGAGACAGAGAGCATGAGAAGGAGGAGGGTCAGAGGGAGAAGCAGACTCCCTGCCGAGCAGGGAGCCCGACGCGGGACTCGATCCCGGGACTCCAGGATCATGACCTGAGCCGAAGGCAGTCGCTTAACCAACTGAGCCACCCAGGCGCCCTGACGTAATTTTTATGAGTCTATGATAGTCCATTTAGAGGTTTGCACTATGTGAACTATTCCTCACATCCTATGTGAGAACTTGGTGGACCCAGGTCCTCTGGGGTCCTTGGTCTGTGTTCTTATCTCATTATGTCTTTTTCTCTTGTCTCTACTAAGGAAATTGTAGGAAAGAGAAATTTGCACCTACCCTAGTGCTATGGTTCTGAGGAGCAGGTGAGAAACCTGTGTTTCTCTCTAGCATGCTCCTCCTCAGGGTAACACATTTGCTGGCCAGCTCTCACCTCTTCTCAGTCTCTCATTTCCTGCGCCTCCCCATGGCCAACTGTGATTGTCAGTCTCTGACCTTTCTTTGCCCAAATGGTGGTTGCTAAGGGCTCCCTCAGAGCACCGTCAGCACGTAAACAAAAAGAGAAGGAAGGTCACCCATGAAATCCAAAGGCTGGGTGCTTCTTCAGAAGGAAGATATACAGCCCATCACCTGGCCCATCCCCCAGGGAGGCAGGAGGTATTTGGGGGGATGGGAGAGCAAACCAAGGCTGCCCTTTTCCATGTGGTATCCCAGGCCTTGGACCACAGAGTTTTCTCTGTGCCCCTCCGTGTTGCTTTCTGCACACATCAGTAGCCTCGGCAATGGTGATGCCCACTGGCTGTGCTTACCAGACCTCGCTCCTCTGGGAGACTTCTGAGCCAAGTGACCTGCCAGTGCGACCTCCTAAGGACCATTTTCATCTGCAGAGTGAGCTCTGCTGCAGAAGCTGTGTGGCCAACAGGAGAATGGGTGTCCCGGGGTAGCAGAGAAGTTTTGCTCATGGATCATTGCCATGGGTCTTCTACTTCCTTTCAGTGACCGCTTCCGAATGTCCAATCAAGTTCAGCTCTGTTGGGGTAAGAAAGAGAATTCACTTCAATCTATGAGGCAGGTTATAGTCAAAATAGCGACTGGGGTGCGTGGCTCCCCAGGCACTCGATAATTTAAAACCAACAGGTGATGCAGGCAATTCTCCCCTCAGCCACTCACCAGCTCAGTACGTCTGTGTGTCTGCTGTCTTTTGTGGCTAGGATATTTTTCAGTATATTTACCAAATCTCCTTTCTTAAGAGATGGCCCATCTTGACAGTTGTCTAGCCTGCTTTCATCAGTGATGATTTAATGTGGCTCTAAGCTTGTATTGTTGACTTTGCTGGTCATAGACCTTCCTTCAGAAGCAGTACCTCAGGGCAAAAGGTTTGTTCCCAGGGGGCTGCAGAGTTCCACCTGGCAGTTTTCCTCCACAGGGCAATCCAGAGACAGAATCACAGATGCAGTTGTGTCTTCATCTCATGAAGTTTGTGAAAGTCAGGGTGAGTCTCCGTGACCCATCTGGTATCCACAGTAGACCAGCCTAGTAAAATGAACAATGGTTGGAATAACCCACCCTGCCTCTCTGCAGAGCTTCACAATCTTACTAATCTCTCCCATCCCTCCAAGGATGCTGCATGGCCTCTGATTTAGTCTGAGGAAGGGCATGGTTCCAAAGGCCTCTCTTTGGTCTCCTCTTTCCTCATAAACATCAGACCAAGGTTCAGAAACCAAAGTGGGAATTGCACCAGTGCTAATATGAGTATTTCCATTCCACATTCTTGACCTGGGGAAATGAGCACAGGATGACTCTCTGGTCTCAGTGAACAAACTGTTAAATGTAGGACAAGGCTTCTTCTATTTCCACACCTTCCAAAGCCCCTACTCCAACTGTTGGGCTGGTCATGTAACAGTCCTGGTCTTTGGGCATCAACATACGTTCGGAATCATTCTATAAAAGTTCCCAGGATAGGTAGTGTGTCCCTTTTTTCCAGAGTTGGTCCCACCAGTGAATATCTGTGTCTTGGGGGACATTTGGGGAAAGTTGGGGGTGGGAGATGAGATGCATGGCACACATGGAGAAGGTGGAAGTGTCATTTCCCAAAGGGCTCCAGTCTCTCCCTCACTCTAGGGGCTCAGAGGCCCACACTGGCTTAGGGCTTATAGCTGGGGAAGAGACCATGACTCTTCACTATAGTAACTACTCAATCTAGATATTTATTTTTTCTGCTACATTGCCCAACAATTTCAATCTGGACAGACCTGACCAACTGTCCAACAGCACACACCCTTGAGGTTCCCGTCCTCTGGTTACCATTCTGGCTCCGTGGCTCCTGGGTGACTGCACACACCTTGACTCTGCTGGTTGAAGCATCCTCTCCTGCCACTCCTCACCTCCCATCTTCTCCTGCAGTGTAGGACAGCTCCCCCAGAGCTCCTCGAGGACACTGGTACCTCCCGTACCCATGCCTCTGTAAGTGTGTTGATGAAGGTAGCGCATGGATGGCTGAGTCTTTCAGCAAGCACAA
>NW_025412288.1:0-3399 GCF_002201575.2 Neomonachus schauinslandi | reverse complement strand
GAGGATGTACATGAATCAGGAGATGTTTTGTGCTAAACATAGCAACACTTTTTTCCTAAAAATAGTCTGAAGAAGATGAACATGGTTATGGAGGTAGGAGCCTCACCTTTCTGAAAGTCCACAGGTTGAACACTAGTGTAACCAATCAGGGTTCTTTGTGCCCAAGTTCATAAACAAGAAGTTAGATAATGGTGTGGCACTCACTTAATATTATTCCATAGAATCAAGATCCATTAAACTTGGAATATTAAAGACACATTGAATTCTAACCAATCTCTGTAGGTAATTCTATGAGATAACATAAGGCAACCCCATTGCTCAAGGAAAAGCAAACATACATTTATATATTAAAATATATATTTATTATAAAATATATTTATGTACTTAATGATAAATATTATTAAACATTTTTATATTTAATATAATATGAAATATAAAACAGGTCAATTTTATATATGAATAATGATTATATATAAATATAGACTGTATATGCGAGAATAAGGAGCAAGATGAGATAGGTTACAGTTTTGAGGAAATATACACATGCTTATTCCAGCTTGATCTTAATGGGAATTAACTTCCTATTAAATAATACATATGTCTTATCTTCCTTTCTCCCAACTACAATATGCAGTTTTAAAAAAATGGTAACATGTCCTATCACTTTCCTATAAAATACCTTATAACAATTTCATAAAACAAAACAAAACAGAAATCTAAGAAACAAAATACCTCCTTTAAGGAGACAAGCATTAACAGTTTTAGACAAAAACATTGACACTTGAATCCAAACATCTGATTTTAAATTAAGGAGAAATCCCTTTGATGTTTAGCACTTGCCTAAAACCAATCACTAAGGAAATATTTCTGGAATATTAAAGGGCAAATCTAGGTTTGAGAACTCTGGATCATGCACTGTTTTGGAAGTTCTCCCTAAGGAAAAAAATAAAAACAAATACAAATACAAAATTCACATATGTCTTTGGAAAGAGTCTATGCAAGTGAGAGGCTTCAAATATTCAGTTTCTTTAGCTCCAAATCTGCCTGTGATTTCAGTTGAATAAGTTTTAATCGTGTTTATCGATTCATTGTTTTTATTTTCACTTGCTGCTTTGTTAGAAAACTATTTTAAGTGTATTATGTTAGAAGAAAAGTAAATTATTTATGATGGTTATGTGAAAATTAAATTTCAAATGTTGCCCATGGTATAAACACGGAGATATGTCCTTAGGAATCCATACATGGAGCCTGTGGTGGAAGTGACTTGTAGAGATGGAGGGGACCTGGGGAAACCTAGTTTACTCTGTCCAGATGGGAGAACAGGAACTTAATGTTTGCTTTATTTACTCAGAGGTTTACTCTGAACTTTCTATCGTGTCTCATCATAGCACCTAATACTGAGGGTGACTTTTAAGAATTAAATTATTTAATGCAGGTAAGTAACTTAACAGTGTTGCCTGACATACGACAAACAGTCAAGAAGTATTAATTTTAATAATGGCCGTTGTTATTAGTATTTTTATTTGATTGTCATTCTATATAAACTGCACTACTCCAGTGTGGACATAAAACCTTTCAATATTTATCCACATCCAAGAGGGACCTAGTTTTATTAAACACTCAAAAGAAAACAAACATAAAAAAACCCCAAACTAACCCAATAAAAAATAACTAAAAATTAACCCTGTAATAAAACCACTTATCTACCTATATGTGCAGCCCAACCCAACCACATGGTTGCTGAGTAGGCCTGAGCTCCTCCTAAGTAGAGGGCAGCCTCCCTGTCCTCAGTTCACCACCCCACACAGGGGAAATGACTATTGTTCCACCACCAGGGAAATAATCTGAGTCCCACACATGGGAGTTTGAACCCAAATGGTGAACTGAGAGGGATTTGAGATGTCTCTTTACCTCCTTTTCTACTCTTTGGTTCACATGAGAGAGGAAAGGAAACATAAAATATTGTCCTACAATATCTGATCCAATGTAAAAAGTTAGTTTAAGCAAACACATCACACACACACACACAAAAGAATTGAATCTCCATGTCAGATAGTTAATATTTTGGCAGCTGTCAACTCAACATTGTATATATTCCATATGTATTTAGAGAAAAATGAATTACTACAATACGGTAAATAAATATAGAGAAAGATGTTTATTAAGGTACAAACATCATACTGTTATGGAGCAATTTCCTCTGGTGTCATATTTCCCCATTTCTCATTAAACAAAAAAGAACAAAACACACCAAACAAGAAGCTTATTTCAGCAGTTCAATAGAACCTTGTTCCTTGGAAATAATTTGTTCATATGTTGACTCCTATAGATAGGCTCCTCTCTGACATGACATCACTACCTACTTACATACCTCAGCAAATTAGCTTTTTCATCTATATTAAATAGTCTTTATTGTACACATAGTGATGAATACAATGTTCTCTCCACTATCAAATGATTATAATTGTATTATTATTTCTAGATATGCTGCTGTTCTAGGTGCCTGCTCAGCTGTTCTGCATCCTTGCTTTAGTCTGCAGGAAGTGAAATTTATAAAAGTCAGGAGAAGGGTAAATGCTGCTTCAGACACTAATAGCATGTTTAAGCACCAAGGAACATATGGTCATACATGAAAAAGTAAAGTAATAAAATCATTGCACCATAAAATTCCAGGCAGAGATCAGCTTATAAATATATGAAGAAGCCAGATGTGTGCATTTATTCAGTCACCTGTATTCATGTATCATCAGATTTTGCTAAGGAAAGTACATTGTCATGAGTTACTAGTCAACACGATAGGAATGATGGCACAATGTATCTCCACTCTTACTAGAAAAATCTTAGTTTTTTTTCTTAAAATTGATATTCCAATTTGAGAGGCAAATCTCGATTGCACCGAATCTATAATTCAGTTTAGTGATGTTCATGAATCTGGATAGTTCCCTTTCACCAAAGCAAAGTTACCATTGCAAATGGCCTCAGGACACTTTGGGGAAAGCTAGCAAGAAGATTTTCACCATATGCATTTAGGTAGTGATTTATGGATCCTCCTCAAATATACCTACTACCCCGTTTATTCAAGAACATCTGAATCTTGAGTAACTTGTTCTAGCTCTGCAAATTACACAAATAAAAATTGGACTGTGTGAAGAATAGGTATCCTTTTGCAAGGAAACTGTCAGAGATGAGTTTATTACAAAATATTCAGTAAGAATAAAATAATTATTTTTAAGAAGATATTTTACCAATCTTTGCTTATTATAGTATGATGTATCAATATTGTTCTTTATGATTAGTGTGATTTTGTCATATTGAAGAATGTTTTCTCAGCTCCCAGTTCATGAAAATATTTGCCTAATTTTTTTTCTTGATGCTTTATTGTTTTACCTTAAACGCTTA
>NW_025412287.1:0-3400 GCF_002201575.2 Neomonachus schauinslandi | reverse complement strand
ACAATAATAGTGGTGGACATTAACACTCTACTCATAGCAAAGGATGAATTATCTAAGCAGAAGATAACCAAGGATACAAGGGCTTTGAATGACACACTGGACCTGCTGCACTTAATAGATATATTCAGAGCATTTCATCCTAAAGCAGCAGAAATTACATTCTTCTTGTGTACACATGGAACATTCTCCAGAATGGATTACATACTTGGTCATAAGTCAGGCTTCAACTTCTTGAAAAAGTTTGAGATCGTGCCATGCATATTTTCAGACCACGAGGTGATGAAACTTGAAGTCAAACACAAGAAAAAATAGAAGGACCACAAACACATGGAGGTTAAAAACGTCCTACTGCAGAATTAATGGGTCAAATACAATTAAAGAATTTAAAAAATACATGGAAGAAAATGGAAATATGGAAGAAAATGGAAATGAAAACATGACAGTCGAGAATAATTGGGATACAGCAATGACAGTGCTTTGAGGGAAGTATATAGCAATACAGGCCGCCCTCAAGAAACAAGAAAAGTGTCAAATGCACAACCTAAGCTTACACCTAGAGAACGTGGAGAAAAAATGAAAAATAAAGTCTAAATCCAGCAGGAAATGAGAAATAATAAAGATTAGAGCAGAAATCAATGATAAAGAAATTAAAACAAAACAAAACAAAACAAAAAAACAGTCGAACAGATCAATGAAATTAGGAGCTGGTTCTTTGAAAGAATTAATAAGATTGCTAAAGCTCAAGTAAGACTTATCAAAAGGAAAGGGAAAGGACCCAAATAAATAAACACCTAAACGAAAGAGGAGAGCTCACAACGAACACCCAATTAATGCAAACAGATATGAGAAAATATGACCAATTATATCTCCACAAATTGGGCAATCTGGAAGAAATGGATACATTCCTAGAAACATAAACTACTAAAACTGAATCAGGCAGTTATAGAAAACCTGAACAGCACCCAAACCAGTACAAAGTATTCAATTAATAATCAAAAATCTCCCAACACACGAGTGTCCAGGGCCAGATGGCTTCCTAGGGGAATTCTACCAAACATTTAAAGAAGAATTAATGCCTATATTTCTGAAAGTGTTAAAAAATTGGAAATGGAAGGAAAATACCAGAATCATTCTATGAGGCCAGCATTACCTTGATCCCAAAACCAGACAAGGACCACCATTAAAAGGAGAATTACAGGCCAGTATCCCTGTTGAACAAGGATGCATATATTCTCACCAAGATACTGCCAATAAGATCCAACACAGTTAAGGGATTATTTACCACGACCAAGTGGGATTTATTCCTGGGCTGCAAGCGTGGTTCAACCTCTGCAAATCAATGTGAAACGCCACATAAAAAAGAAAGGACAAGAACCAGAGGACCCTCTCAATAGATGCAGAAAATCATGCCACAAAATACAACATCGTTTCATGAAAAAAACTCCACCATGTAGAGAGAGGGGGAACATAACATCATAAAGGCCATATAGGAAAGACCCAAAGGAAATGTCACCCTCAAAAGGGAAAAACAGAGATTTTCCCCTATGTGCAAGAACACGGCAGGCATGTCCACTCTCACCACTGCTGTTCAACATAGTACAGGAAGTCCTAGCCTCAGCAATCAGACAACAAAAAGAAATATAAGGCATCCAAATCAGCAAAGAAGAAGTCCAACTCTCATTCTTTGTAATCCATCTCTCTGTTTCCCCGGTTACCATCAAAACCATATGTTCACCCTGCCTGTGTCCAAGCGTTTTTAGCTCAGGCATGGGACTGAGTTCCAAAACTCCAATGTTCAGCATAGATTCGTGTGGTTCCCCTCATGGAGGATCTCCCATGCTGCTGCCTTTTGCCACCCTATGTCAGGAAAGCAATTGCACAACGATGAATCGGTTAGCAGTTTATGGCAATACAAAGCAGAAAGCTGGCAGCTAGACTCACTGTTCTCAGGCAGGGTTCCTGTTCCTAAAGCTGGGTCATAAGGTAGCTCTATTTTTAACTTTTAGAAGTGTGGGAACTCTGTCACACTCAGGCACCTCCCATTTTCATGAGACTCCCGGGATCCTGAGACCACTCTGTCACACCCAGGATTCCACCTGGCTTCCCCAACTAAGCACCTTTAAGCCAGGAACACCCCCCAAAGAGCAAACTTCTAAATGTTACCATTTTGTGCTCCACTGCTTATAAAACTTTGCTGTATCCTCCTCAAGCCCCCCTCCCCTCCCCTGTATCCTCAGCTATGTCACACCAGATTCACATCTCCACACCTCCTACCTTCCAAATGGTGGTCACTTTTCTACTTGTAGACCTGCAGCACTTGTTTTCTCAGATACTTGATTGATGCCCTGGGTGTTCAGAATGATCTGATAACACTGTAGCTGTATTCAAGGGAGGAGACAAATCTTAACTCCTCCCGCTTGATCTTTCTCATTGGATTCTGGACATGAAGACTGTGAACTTCATGACAGGCTGGATTTTGTCACCCCCCTTCTATGAGAGCTGAATGTTGTTTTGTCAAGCAGGTAATCACTTCTGACAAAGCTTCATCCTTTCTAGTTTTAGGTTTATTGTACGAAGATATAGCAAACATAATATCTACCATTTTCTACACTTTTACTTAAGCTTTGATGGAAGAAGGGAGAGTAGCATCTACTCGACTGCCATGTTATCGATTTACCCCTGAAGTGTGACGTTTCCTGAGGTCTTAATGGCCCATGTCTTCATTAATATCGGTGTCTGCGTTTTAGTGAATGGTGACAATGAGTGACACATTTAGCTTTCTCTGGTTAAGTCCTTTCTCCCTCACCATGAACTTCACTATGAATACATCCCAAATATGATTTTTTCATCTTGAAGGAAAGTTAATCTGCTTTCTTTTAAAACATGGCTTCCACACAATGATGTCAGCAGGCACACTGAGAAATCCATAGATCGTTGGCAATCTGAGCATCCTGGTGACTGGCCACCCAAATGGGGACAACCTGAGAACGTCCTGGTGATTGGCCAGGACATAGTTGTGACATCACAAGAAGGCATTGTGATGCCCCAGGGCCGTTATAAAAGCCTCACAAAGACTGAAGCTGCACTAAGGAGAGAAATGGCCCTTAGCCACAGCTCTTCCTGCTATTCCTCAAATTCTCTGCCCACTTCTCTGTCCCTGCCCATTCCAAGCCACCTGCCCACACCTTCTGCCATGTACCTGGCAACTCCTAGACCAGTTTCACACTGTGAGTATGGCCGGGCTACTCAGGGGCACATTCCCATTTCTCATATGGGAACGGGACAGTGGAAGTCAGAGCACCAAGGATTCTCCGCCACCTGGGCCCCACACCTCTGGATTCAGAACACGGCTGAGCACAGGAAAGCTGAGTCCACATCCTGACGGTGCACTGAGCACACT
>NW_025412286.1:0-3400 GCF_002201575.2 Neomonachus schauinslandi | reverse complement strand
GGGAGATGATCAACCATGTTTTCTTGAAATATTCTTTTTTTTTTTTTTCCTTTACATTTCCTTGAAATACTTTTTAATCCCTCCTTTTCTTTTTTTCTCATTCCGGGATTCTTGTGACATGAATAGATTTTTTTCTCTCCATTGTTCATATGAGATACTTTCTGTTGTTCTACCTTCAAGGTACTGACTCTTTCCTCTGTCATCTACATTGTCCTACTGAGCCAATTTACTGCGTTGCAAAAATTTTAGTTATATTTTTTTCAGTTCTAATTGTTAATTATGTTCTTTTTTATATCTTTCTGTCCTGAGACTTACTTTCATTTGATTCAATCCCAACTGCAATACATTATTGAAGCATTTTTATAATGGTTCCTTCCAAACCCATTGGAAATCCCAACATCTAGGTCATCATTGATCTTGGCGATCTTTGGATTGTGTGGCATATTCAAAATGACATTTTTCTGGACATTGGCATGGTGAATGTTCTTAATTATCCATCTTGGATATTTGGGGTGTTATGTCATGTGACTCTGGATCTTCTTCATTCTGGTGTGTGAGCAGGTGGTGGGTCTACAAGAGTGTGGCTAGTATGGGAAGCCCCAGTTATGTGCTCAAAGCAGAAGAAGCAAACTGAAGGCTGACCAAACATAGCCGTGAAGTTACAGTGTACCTGTGGGGAATGTCACATCTTCCTGTCATTCTTACCAGAAGCCAGAGATGAGGGCACATGACAACTAAAAACATGTTGTTTGCTGAATTTATTTCTGTGCATGGATGAGGCCTTTCTAAGGACCCAAAGCCTGGTTGGGAGGGGAAGATTTTAGGAAAAGTGTGTTCCGTGTATGGACGTCATTTGAGAAATTTTGTTTATGTTGGTGGAAGAAGGATGGGCTTACTGAGATGGCTGGCATTGCTGTTCGACTTCTTCAAAACTCAAGTCAAGGTGGCCCCTCTTACGAGTGTCCTCATCCTAGATATCGTCCTCCCAGGAGCTGCTGAGGGAGCTGAGTCCTCATAGAAAAGGTGAGCCCGAGCTGGTGGGCTGACTGGTGTGAAATGAGACACAAGTTCCCCTCCCTACTCACTTTTGCAAATGCCAGCTTGGGAATGACCTTTACCCTCATCCAAGCCATCACAGTGGAGTCACAAAGAGAGTACAGCCTGGTAGTCAGCTCACCTGGAAGGCCCAAAGGCTAGTCGCTCCCTCTCTCTTCATCAGCCTCGGGCAGGTGTGGGGTCCTCTCACATCCACTCTGGCACTCTCTAGGGGAAGCAGACCACTCACCACTGAACACAGGACCAGGGGTCTCATGAAGTATTCTCCTTTCAGGCCTACCCCTAGGACCATTCCCAGCCCTGGTCCGGGCTCCTCTGGGCTGCAAGCCCCAGGTACTTGCTTCCTGACTGGCAATCTCTTGCTCTGTTTAGCCAAAGCGAGCCTCTCCTCTTGCACTGGGGAACCCACATCACACAGAACTGCTGGAGTAGGGTGACTTTTCAGATCATCGCAATAAGACAGGATGAAGAGAATACCCATGAACCCCCCAAAGTACGGATCAGGCATGACAAACCATCTCTGTTTCTTCCAGAACAGCTCTCTCTACAGTCCATCATGACTGACCCCACAGATGGGGGAGTCCATTCATTCAGGGCAAATTAAGACATCTCTTTGGGAAACTGTTGCCAAAATTAACCCTGAACATTTCCTTCAAGGTGTGGGTTTCCTGAAATGGAAGTGAGCTCCTTAAACCACACTCTCAAATTCAGCATTTCAATTCCACAGGGGAAAACTGAAGACGGTTTAAACTTGCTCATACTGCACCCCTCAGTTTGGCAGCAGTGGGAGGACCTGACTGCAGGGTGGTGAGCTTGAGGGGCTGTTCCAGGTGCAGCTGCAGCCATGCCCTAAGTAGACTCGCCTGAAACAGGGTTCTCAGAGTGTCACAACACACAGTGAGTCTCAAGGGAGTATGGTTGTGCTGCAACTTGTAGAAACTTCGGTAGACCTCTGCTTTCCACTGTGAAAATGAAGAAAACCCTGTGGGACAATGCTACACAAATCCAGGAATGGTCTCCCCAATTCAGCTTCACAAATGGCCCCACTCTCCTACTCGCTCATGCCCCAAACCGAAATGCCCTCCTGGACTCCCTTCCGGTAAACACCCATCTGCCTGGGTTGCTCTTCTCTGCCCATTCAGCTGATGTCCCTGTGGAGGACTGAGTGAAAACTATGCAATCCCCTTTATCCCACACTGGTCTTGTTCAGACCTCCTGTGGATTCCAGGACACATGTTCCTCGGTCTATCGCACCCTCTAGACCCCCATGTCTGCATGTCACCCCCTTTCACTACCTATCTCCCCTGGAGTGCTGCTCCCAAACTCCATGCACCTTGCCACTTAGGGTTGCTGCAGGAACTCCTCAGAGAACACCTCCTTCTACAAACTAGTCCATCTTCCAGTCCCCTCTGTCCATCCCCTGAGCTCACACACTGGTCCCAGGAGTCACCAACATTGCTTCACTGCACTGTGTTCCTTTTCTCAGAATGCTACCTCCATGAGCCCAGGGACGGATCCCCTCCATCTGTTTAGTGTCCAGTAGGCCTTTGGCACTAGTGAATGCACTGCTCTCGAGGGAAGTCACATGGGAAGAAACAATCCAACTCAATCTAGTTGTATGCAATATGAACAGACAGCTATTTTATCTACTCTACTGCCTGTTTTACATAAGCTAAACGTTCCCTGCTTGTCACCATCTTGGATCCCAGGTTTCTTCAACTGCATGATCATGTGGGAAAGTTCTTGGACACTCTGTGACCTTTCAGGTTTCAGCAGGCCTAAGGTCAAGTGGCTGTTAGCAGCTGTGGGGGTAAAGAGCTTGCTGGGCAGGGCAGCCAGCTCACATCCTGGGGGATCCACTGCCAAACCTGACCCCTGCTGAGCCATTCTTCTGGAGGGAAGGGATCTCATAGCCCTGAGACCCAAAGACAGAAGCTCACATTCCCAGAGCCAGGTTGGGCTCCCGGCTCTCCTCATTCCTCACCTACACATCCCCTCACAGAGCCAGCCAGGACCCCACGGGAGATCCAGCACCATCAGCATCAGTAGGAGGAGAGTCAACTACTGAATGAAAACTCTAGTCCCTTTCTCTCCACATCTGGAAAAGCAAACACTGTACCTGGGGTTATCGTGCAGTGGGAGGCGGGCAGAGGGTGCAGGTGGACTGCAGCTGAGACAGAATTAGCTGGATTTCTTGACACTGCCGTTTTCTTTGTCTCTGGAGAAAAAGAGAGGTAATTAACTGAGGTTTCAGCATTTCTCATTTCAGTAGATATAATCAAACAAATAGTTGGAAGTAGTCTTTTATGTGCACAAAGCTTTCCACATTTCTAGAAAAGAAAAT
>NW_025412285.1:0-3401 GCF_002201575.2 Neomonachus schauinslandi | reverse complement strand
CTCAACAGAAACCTGGCAAGCCAGAAGACAGTGGCAGGATATATTCAACATGGAGAATGGGAAAAATCTGCAGCCAAGAATATTCGATCTAGCAAGGCTATCATTCAGAATAGAAGGACAGATAAAGTGTTTCCCAGACAAACAAAAGCTAAAGGAGTTCATGACCACTAAACCAGCCCTGCAAGAAATATTAAAGGGGACTCTTTGAGTAGAAAGAAAAGACCAAAAGCAATAAAGACTAGAAAGGAAGAGAGAAAATCTCCAGAAACAACAACAAAACAAGTAATAAAATGGCACTAAATACATTTCTATCGATAATTACTCTGAATGTGAATGGACTAAACGCTCTACTCAAAAGACATAGGGTGTCAGGATGGATTAAAAAAACCAAGACCCATCTAAATGCTGCCTACAAGAGACTCATTTTAGACCTAAAGACACCAGCAGATTGAAGGGAGAGGGTGGAGAAACATTTATCATGCAAATGGATGTTAAAGGAAAGCCAGAGTAGCAATACTTATATCAGACAAAGTAGATTTTAAACCAAGGAAAGTAACAAGAGATGAAGAAGGGCACTATATCATAACAAAGGAGACCATCCAACAAGAAGATCTAACAATTGTAAATATTTATGCCCCAACTTGGGAGCACTCAAATATAAAACAATTAATAACAAACATAAAGGAACTCATTGATAATAATACAAAAACAGCAGGGGACACCCCACTCATAGCAATGGACAGATCATCTAAACAGAAGACCGACAGGAAACAATGGCTTTGAATGACACACTGAACCAAATGGTCTTAACAGATATATTCAGAACATTCCATCCTAAAGCAGCAGAATACACATTCTTTTCAAGTGCACATGGGACGTTCTCCAGAATAGATCACATACCAGGTCACATATCAGGCCTCAACAAGTACAGAAAGATTGAGATCATACCATGCATATTTTCTGACCACAGAGCCATGATAACTGACGTCAACCACAAGAAAAAAAAAATGGAAAGAACACAAATACATGGAGGTTAAACAACATGCTACTAAAGAATGAATGGGTCACCAGAAAATCAGAAAGTACATGGAAACAAATGAAAATGAAAACATGATGGTCCAAAACCTCTGGGATGCAGCAAAAGCAGTCATAAGAGGAAAGTATGTAGCAATACAGGCCTGCCTCAAGAGGCAAGAAAATCTCAAATAAACAACTTAACCTTACACCTAAAGGAGCTAGAAAAAGAACAACAAATGAAGCCTAATGCCAGCAGAAGGGAAACAATAAAGATGAGCGCAGAAGTAAATGATTCAGAAACAACAACAACAATAAAACCAGTGGAAAAGATCATTGAAACCAGGAACTGGTTCTTTGAAAAAAATTAATAAAACTGAAAAACCCCTAGTCAGACTTAAAAAAGAGAAAAGAGAAAAAAAACCCAAATAAATAATATCACAAATGAGAGAGGAGAAATAACCAACATCCCATAAATACAAACAATTAGAATATTATGAAAAACTGTATGCCAACAAATTGGACAACCTGGAAGAAATGGGTCGATTCCTAGAAACATATAAACTACCAAAACAGAAACAGGAAGAAATAGAAAGCTTGAACAGACCAATAACCGGCAAAGAAATTGAATCAATAATCAAAAATCTCCCAACAAACTGAAGTCCAGGGGCAGATGGATACCAAACATTTAAAGAAGAGTTAATACCAGTTCTTCTCAAACTATTCCAAGAAATAGAAATGGAAGGAAAACTTCCAAACCCATTCTATGAGGCCAGCATTACCCTGATTCTAAAACCAGACACAGACTCCACTAAAAAAGAGAACTATAGGCCAATGTCCCTGATGAACATGGATGCAGAAATTTTCAAGAAAATACTAGCAAATCGAATCCAGCAGTACATTAAAAGAATCATTCACCACGATCAAGCGGGATTGATTCCTGGGCTGCAAGGTGGTTCGACATTTGCAAATAAACCAACGTGACATAACACACTGATAAAAGAAAGGATAAGAACCACAGGGTCTTCTCCATAGATGCAGAAAAAGCGTTTGACAAAGTTTAACATCCATTCTTGATAAACACCCTCAACAAAGAAGAGTTAGAAGGAACATACCTCAACATCATAAAGGCCATATATGAAAAACCCATAGCTAATATCATCTTCAATGGGGAAAAACTGAGAACTTTTCTTCTACAGTAAGGAACAAGACAGGGATGTCCGCTCTGACCATTACTATGTAACATAGTACTGGAAGTCCTAGCCTCAGCAATCAGGCAACAAAAAGAAATAAAAGGCATCCAGATCAACAAGGAAGAAGTCAAGCTTTCACTCTTTGCAGATGACATGATACCCTACATAGGAAACCCAAAAGATTCCACCAAAAAATTGCTAGAACTGATACATGAATTCTATAAAGTCACAGGATACAAAATCAACATACAGAAATCTGTTGCATTTCTATACGCCAATAATGAAGCAGCAGAAAGAGAAATCAAGGAATTGAGCCCATTGACAATTGCACCAAAAACAATAAGATACCTAGACCTAACCAAAGAGGTAAAAGATCTGTGTTCTGAAAACTATAAAACACTGATGAAAGAAATTGAAGATGACACAAAGAAATGGAAAAACATTCCATGCTCATGGATTGGAAGAACAAACATTGCTCAAATGTCGATACTACCCAAAGCAATCTACACGTTTAATGCAATCCTATCCAAATACCACCAGCATTTTTCACAGAGCAAGAACAAGCAGTCCTAAAATTTGTATGGAACCACAAAAGATCCCAAATAGCCAAAGCAACCTTCAAAAGGACAAGCAAAGCCAGAGGCATCACAATTATATGCCAGACCTCAAGTTATATTACAAAGCTGTAGTGATCAAGACAGTATGGTACTGGCACAAAAACAGACACACAGATCAATGGAACAAAATAGAAAACCCAGAAATGGATCCACAAGGGTATGGTCAACTAATCTTCAACAAAGCGGGAAAGAATATCCAGTGGAAAAAAGACATGCTCTTCAACAAATGGTGTTGGGAAAACTGGACAGCAACATGCAGAAGAATGAAACTAGACCACCTTCTTACACTACACACAAAAATAAATTCAAAATGGATGAAAGACCTAAATGTGAGGCAGGAAACCATCAAAATCCTAGAGGAGAACACAGGCAGCAACCTCTTTGACATCAGTCGTACAAACTTCTTACTAGATATGTCTCCTGAGGCAAGGGAAACAAAAGCAAAACTGCACAACTGGGACTTCATCAAGATCAAAAGCTTCTGCACAGCAAAGGAAACAATTAGGAAAATTAAAAGGCAGCCTACAGAATGGGAGAAGATATTTGCAAATGACATCTGATAAAGGGCTAGTATCCA
>NW_025412284.1:0-3401 GCF_002201575.2 Neomonachus schauinslandi | reverse complement strand
CTCAACAGAAACCTGGCAAGCCAGAAGACAGTGGCAGGATATATTCAACATGGAGAATGGGAAAAATCTGCAGCCAAGAATATTCGATCTAGCAAGGCTATCATTCAGAATAGAAGGACAGATAAAGTGTTTCCCAGACAAACAAAAGCTAAAGGAGTTCATGACCACTAAACCAGCCCTGCAAGAAATATTAAAGGGGACTCTTTGAGTAGAAAGAAAAGACCAAAAGCAATAAAGACTAGAAAGGAAGAGAGAAAATCTCCAGAAACAACAACAAAACAAGTAATAAAATGGCACTAAATACATTTCTATCGATAATTACTCTGAATGTGAATGGACTAAACGCTCTACTCAAAAGACATAGGGTGTCAGGATGGATTAAAAAAACCAAGACCCATCTAAATGCTGCCTACAAGAGACTCATTTTAGACCTAAAGACACCAGCAGATTGAAGGGAGAGGGTGGAGAAACATTTATCATGCAAATGGATGTTAAAGGAAAGCCAGAGTAGCAATACTTATATCAGACAAAGTAGATTTTAAACCAAGGAAAGTAACAAGAGATGAAGAAGGGCACTATATCATAACAAAGGAGACCATCCAACAAGAAGATCTAACAATTGTAAATATTTATGCCCCAACTTGGGAGCACTCAAATATAAAACAATTAATAACAAACATAAAGGAACTCATTGATAATAATACAAAAACAGCAGGGGACACCCCACTCATAGCAATGGACAGATCATCTAAACAGAAGACCGACAGGAAACAATGGCTTTGAATGACACACTGAACCAAATGGTCTTAACAGATATATTCAGAACATTCCATCCTAAAGCAGCAGAATACACATTCTTTTCAAGTGCACATGGGACGTTCTCCAGAATAGATCACATACCAGGTCACATATCAGGCCTCAACAAGTACAGAAAGATTGAGATCATACCATGCATATTTTCTGACCACAGAGCCATGATAACTGACGTCAACCACAAGAAAAAAAAAATGGAAAGAACACAAATACATGGAGGTTAAACAACATGCTACTAAAGAATGAATGGGTCACCAGAAAATCAGAAAGTACATGGAAACAAATGAAAATGAAAACATGATGGTCCAAAACCTCTGGGATGCAGCAAAAGCAGTCATAAGAGGAAAGTATGTAGCAATACAGGCCTGCCTCAAGAGGCAAGAAAATCTCAAATAAACAACTTAACCTTACACCTAAAGGAGCTAGAAAAAGAACAACAAATGAAGCCTAATGCCAGCAGAAGGGAAACAATAAAGATGAGCGCAGAAGTAAATGATTCAGAAACAACAACAACAATAAAACCAGTGGAAAAGATCATTGAAACCAGGAACTGGTTCTTTGAAAAAAATTAATAAAACTGAAAAACCCCTAGTCAGACTTAAAAAAGAGAAAAGAGAAAAAAAACCCAAATAAATAATATCACAAATGAGAGAGGAGAAATAACCAACATCCCATAAATACAAACAATTAGAATATTATGAAAAACTGTATGCCAACAAATTGGACAACCTGGAAGAAATGGGTCGATTCCTAGAAACATATAAACTACCAAAACAGAAACAGGAAGAAATAGAAAGCTTGAACAGACCAATAACCGGCAAAGAAATTGAATCAATAATCAAAAATCTCCCAACAAACTGAAGTCCAGGGGCAGATGGATACCAAACATTTAAAGAAGAGTTAATACCAGTTCTTCTCAAACTATTCCAAGAAATAGAAATGGAAGGAAAACTTCCAAACCCATTCTATGAGGCCAGCATTACCCTGATTCTAAAACCAGACACAGACTCCACTAAAAAAGAGAACTATAGGCCAATGTCCCTGATGAACATGGATGCAGAAATTTTCAAGAAAATACTAGCAAATCGAATCCAGCAGTACATTAAAAGAATCATTCACCACGATCAAGCGGGATTGATTCCTGGGCTGCAAGGTGGTTCGACATTTGCAAATAAACCAACGTGACATAACACACTGATAAAAGAAAGGATAAGAACCACAGGGTCTTCTCCATAGATGCAGAAAAAGCGTTTGACAAAGTTTAACATCCATTCTTGATAAACACCCTCAACAAAGAAGAGTTAGAAGGAACATACCTCAACATCATAAAGGCCATATATGAAAAACCCATAGCTAATATCATCTTCAATGGGGAAAAACTGAGAACTTTTCTTCTACAGTAAGGAACAAGACAGGGATGTCCGCTCTGACCATTACTATGTAACATAGTACTGGAAGTCCTAGCCTCAGCAATCAGGCAACAAAAAGAAATAAAAGGCATCCAGATCAACAAGGAAGAAGTCAAGCTTTCACTCTTTGCAGATGACATGATACCCTACATAGGAAACCCAAAAGATTCCACCAAAAAATTGCTAGAACTGATACATGAATTCTATAAAGTCACAGGATACAAAATCAACATACAGAAATCTGTTGCATTTCTATACGCCAATAATGAAGCAGCAGAAAGAGAAATCAAGGAATTGAGCCCATTGACAATTGCACCAAAAACAATAAGATACCTAGACCTAACCAAAGAGGTAAAAGATCTGTGTTCTGAAAACTATAAAACACTGATGAAAGAAATTGAAGATGACACAAAGAAATGGAAAAACATTCCATGCTCATGGATTGGAAGAACAAACATTGCTCAAATGTCGATACTACCCAAAGCAATCTACACGTTTAATGCAATCCTATCCAAATACCACCAGCATTTTTCACAGAGCAAGAACAAGCAGTCCTAAAATTTGTATGGAACCACAAAAGATCCCAAATAGCCAAAGCAACCTTCAAAAGGACAAGCAAAGCCAGAGGCATCACAATTATATGCCAGACCTCAAGTTATATTACAAAGCTGTAGTGATCAAGACAGTATGGTACTGGCACAAAAACAGACACACAGATCAATGGAACAAAATAGAAAACCCAGAAATGGATCCACAAGGGTATGGTCAACTAATCTTCAACAAAGCGGGAAAGAATATCCAGTGGAAAAAAGACATGCTCTTCAACAAATGGTGTTGGGAAAACTGGACAGCAACATGCAGAAGAATGAAACTAGACCACCTTCTTACACTACACACAAAAATAAATTCAAAATGGATGAAAGACCTAAATGTGAGGCAGGAAACCATCAAAATCCTAGAGGAGAACACAGGCAGCAACCTCTTTGACATCAGTCGTACAAACTTCTTACTAGATATGTCTCCTGAGGCAAGGGAAACAAAAGCAAAACTGCACAACTGGGACTTCATCAAGATCAAAAGCTTCTGCACAGCAAAGGAAACAATTAGGAAAATTAAAAGGCAGCCTACAGAATGGGAGAAGATATTTGCAAATGACATCTGATAAAGGGCTAGTATCCA
>NW_025412283.1:1111-3404 GCF_002201575.2 Neomonachus schauinslandi | reverse complement strand
GTTGGCAGAACGAACCCCAAAACTAAATGTAGAGAAGAGGGAACATTGAAGAGGATAGGAAGGGCAGAGATGGCAGTGAAGCTAAAGGGACCTTGGGACTTTCCATGAAAGGAAGGGACCCATTGGCATGGAGAGGGGAGAGAAACACCATCACACTGGGGAGCCCCCATGGGGAGGACAAGTCTCCATATATTTTTGCTTTGAAAACCAGAGGGACCAAGTTTGAAACAGTCACTACTTATCCTCCTGGCAGTGAACCCCACCAGCCCATGCTTTGGTGGATCCACCCCTCTAGCCAGGCAATCTTCAGAAGACCAGAACACAAACCTTACAAACACTGTGTGTCCTGACCCTCCCCAGGTGGGGGGTATGTCTCCTCCAATACCCTCTTGGGCAGAGCCCATCCAAACTGAGAAGGACTAGACCATTTCCAAAGGAACTCCTCTGCCGTAGACAAAGAAAGATAATCACACACACCAGTGAGACAGCAGCCTCAGCAGTGAGCTGTAGGCAGACAACTGGTTTGATTACAGGCTGTGCCTGCCAATGAAGTCTTCTACATGGACAACACAGGGAAAGCACCCTGTAGCCTGATGCTACTACATCTATGGCAAATATCTGGGCTGACTCAAGTCAAGTCCAAGGTGGCTCCAGAGAGGTCCCCTTACACCACAGGGGTCAAACCCTGCCCAAAACAGGCAGAGAGCCACCACAGGTGACTGGAATGAAGGAACAAGTGGGTAAACCACAACAGCACAGCTTACACAACCCACATAGAAGACACCCCTGAAAGGCAGGGTTCTGGTGAACATAGGACACTGCACCGGGGATCACTGCAGGACCTCTTCATAAGGCCACTACTTCAAAAAGCCAGGAGACAGAGCTGACATCCCTAGCACACAGAAACAAATTTAGAGTTAGGAAAAAAATGAGGAGACAGAGGAATATGGGCCAAATGAAAGTACAGGACAAAACAAAAGCAAGATACCTAAGCAAAAGGGATGACTAATATGCCTCATAGATATCTGTTTGTTTGTTTTCGGTGATCTATTGTAGTTTATTACGTAAAAGTACAATAGATTTTTAGGGAAGAGGTAATACACACAACAGCAATAAGAGAAAATTCACCATTTTTGTCAACATGCCATGAAATATCTATCATATATCTATATCTATCATCTATTTATCTATCTAATCTATCATTATCTATCATCTGTCTACCTGTTAACTGTATGGACTGTGTTTTGTTGGTGCTGACCATTGAAAATTCAGGAAAGAAATCACATGGACAGTTTCATAAAGCCTTTTCCTTTTTTAGATGATTGACTCTATCTCTGAAACTAATAATACATCAAGTGCATTTTACCCTGATAGTCACAGGAAAAAAGAAAATGAAGGTACTAATTTTTAGTAATATTCAATTTGGTAAGCTATGCACCAGGATGTTCTGTAAAGACTATTTTTTAGTTGTGAATTGCCATGTTGCAGTTCCTTTTTGTTTTTTCTCCAAACTGCTATTTACATAGCACTTAGTCAACATAGAATGTAGTATTAGTTTCAGGTGTAAAATTTAGTGATTCATCCAGCACCCAGTGCTCATCACAAGTGCCCTCTTTAATACCAGTCACCTATTTAACCCATCCCCCCCACCCACCTTCCCTCCAGTAACCACCTGTTTGTTCTCTATAGCTAAGAGTCTGTTTCCTGGGTTGTCGCTTTTTTTCTTCCCCATCTGTCCGTTTGTTTTGTTTCTTAAATTCCACATATTAGTGAAATCATGTTATTTTTATTTCTCTGACTGACTTACTTCACTTAGCATAATACTAATACTCTTTAGCTCCATTCATGTCATGGCAAATGGCAAGATTATAGATAGATGTATATATGTATATCTATCTATATCTTATACAGGTATAAATATCTATCTATATAGGATATATTTATAGGTTAGATAGAGAGAGATATCTACAGGATATATATAGATATAAATAGAAATATCCTATATATATCTCAGAAAATATTATTATATATATTTCCCATATATAACCCACAAATATAAATATGTATACCCCACATCTTCTTTATACGTTCATCATTCATGGGACATTTGGGCTCTAAATAATTTGACTATATTTGATAATGCTGCTAGAAAGATCCGGGTTCATATATCACTTTGAATCACTATTTCTGTTTCCTTTGTGTAAATACATAGTGTTGCAATTGCTGGATTGTAGGGTAGTTCTATATTTATTTTAAAATATTTTTATTGTTATGTTAATCCCCATACATTACA
>NW_025412283.1:0-1011 GCF_002201575.2 Neomonachus schauinslandi | reverse complement strand
CATATATTGCATTATTTGTTTCAGAGGTACAGATCTGAGATTCAACACTCTTGCACAATTCACAGTGCTTACCAGAGCACATACCCTTCCCAGTGTCTATCACCCAGTCACCGCATCCCTCCCACCCTACCCCCCACTCCAGCAACACTCAGTTTGTTTCCTGAGATTAAGAAATCCTCATATCAGTGAGGTCATATGATACTTGTCTTTCTCTGTTTGACTTATTTCGCTCAGCATAATACCCTCCAGTTCCATCCACGTCGTTGCAAATGGCAAGATCTCATTCCTATGGACGGCTGCATAATATCTCCATTCAGATATATATATATATAAATATATACACACCACATCTTCTTTATCCATTCATCTGTCAATGGACATCTTGGTTCTTTCCACAGTTTGGCTCTTTCCACAGGTTGGCTATTGTGGACATTGCTGCTATAAACATTGGGGTGCATGTACCCTTTCGGGTCCCTACTTTTGTATCTTTCGGGTAAATATCCAGTAGTGCAATTGCTGGAACATAGGGTAGCTCTATTTTCAACTTTCTGAGGAACCTCCATACTGTTTTCCAGAGTGGCTGCACCAGCTTGCATTCCCACCAACAGTGTAGGACAGTTCCCCTTTCTCTGCATCCACACCAACATCTGTTGTTTCCGGAATTGTTAATTTTAGCCATTCTGACTAGTGTGAGTTGGTACCTCATTCAGGTTTTGATTTAGATTTCCCTGATGCCGAGTGATTTTGAGCACTTTTTCATGTGTCTGTTGGCCATTTGGAGGACTTCTTTGGGAAAATGTCTATTCATGTCTTCTGCCCATTTCTTCATTGGATCATTTGTTCTTTGGGTGTTGAGTTTGATAAATTCTTTATAGATTTTGGATACTAGCCCTTTATCTGATACGTCATTTGAAAATATCTTCTCCCAATCTGTCGGTTGTCTTTTGATTTTGTTGACTGTTTCTTTTGCTGTGCAAAGCCTTCTTATCTTGATGAAGTTCCAAGAGTTCA
>NW_025412282.1:0-3407 GCF_002201575.2 Neomonachus schauinslandi | reverse complement strand
CAGGTCATGATCCCAGGGTCCTGGGATCCAGCCCCGTGTTGGGATCCTTGCTCAGCAGAGAGCTTCTTCTCACTCTCCCTCTGCTGCTCCCCCTGCTTGTGCACTCTCTGTGTCAAATAAATAAAATATTTTTAAAAATATGATTTTTCAAATTCCTTTTTTATTCTTGTACTCCTAATTAATTCAAAAATTTTGAGAAAAGTGTATGAACTTTTTCTTCCATATATGTAATTTTCTATTATATCTCACTTCAGTATGTTCACATATTTTATGTCAGAGACTATGTGCGAATTGGCTTTATATATAAAAATATATATTTACATATACATATATTTATATATATACACCCGCACTTTCTCATTGAAATGACACAATGTCTGAGCCAGGAATAAGTCAATGAATGTATAAGTGTCTAGAGACTGGAAAACATACAGTCTATGCTGCTTAACCAACAATGGCTTAAAAGTCCCCACATCATAAAATTAAAAAGATGGAATTCTTGATCATGCCACATATCATCTTGGAACTTGCATCTCTTCAGAAGCAGCTAATGATACTTCTCTTGCTGTGAACATCAGCAGTCTGTGACATGTGAAAAGAGGACATGGAAGGACAGTTATTTGATCTTAAATCATCTAGTCAGGTGTTACACATGCTTATTTCCCTGATGTTTTACAGACCATCCCATACTTCAAGGACAAGGGAAGTGCAATACGATTCTTAGTCCAGAAGAAGGAAGTCAAGATTATTAACCAGCATCACGAATCAACAAGTTCTCCTTGTTTGGTTCACTTAATTTTCTCCAACAAAATAAGTTCAACACCCCCAAAAGGAGACAACCAAAAGTTGCATTTAGCCATGTGATGAGGATGTACCAAGCAGGTCTAGAAATGATTTTTCTTATTAGATGACCTGTGAAATACAATTCATCAAAATACGCAAAACATTTGGTGTTTCAAGGTCCTGATAACATCAATTAACAGTCCTATAAAGAAGAGCAGGAGAAACACAGGAATTTGTTCTCAGATATTCTCAAATCTCAATGGGCAGATTTGTGGGTGCCTTTTATATTGTAGATGAAGAACAGTCATAAGTAAAGGCACTTTTCTATTTCCTTGGAGCATATTTGTCATTTTTTTACCATTCCTCTTGGTTCATTCCTCTGGAATGTTCCCCCCCGCTTTCCAATATCTCATTGCTTGCTTACCATAATTGTAGAAAATTATCTTCTTGTGGCTAAGTGGTTTCTCAGTCACCTTCTTGAGGGTATGTTTTTGGAATCTTTGCATAAAAGAATATTATTTTACAAATATTCACTGATTTCTTCTGATCTATATGAGAGGAGTGAAGTGTCCACTCCAAATGTATGAGCCAGGACATGTAATTATTTCCTTTGTTCAATGCTATGTGGCTGAAATTGTCTTTTTATCAATTCCAAGCGAAGGACGTTAGAGATAGCTTTGTTGTTGTCGTTGTTGTTGCTTCTTCCATAACCATGAGAAGTAATGCTTGAGAAGATTGTCACTTTCAAAACATTTTTTTCTGTGCTTGATTCCCTCATCCATAAGAACAGAAGGTTCTTATGAAATGTCCAGTTACAAAAGTGGAAACCACTTTATGTATTTTTAAGCAGAGGTAAAGAGGTTCAGAAAATTAATTTAATAGGAGGTGGGAACACCAAAGAGCTAAGTAGAGAAAAATGAGCAACCACAGAAATGTTCCATCACTTTGAGAAGTGGAGACATCTGGACAATGTGCCTTCCTGGATCTCATGAATGGGACCTTCATGTAAGATATGAAAGCAAGATGGGGACTGGCAAGCACTACATAGATCCATAGTTGTGTCTCACAGGAACTGGAAACATGGAAAGTCTCAACCACTTCCAGGAACCCCAATGAAAAGAGACTGGGAGGTAAGAAAGAACACATAAGCTGAATTATATCCTATACAGCTTCTTTTTTATCATTTATATTTTAATTCCAGTGTAGTTAACACCAAGTTATATTAGTTTCTGATGTACACTATAGTGATGAAACAGTTCTAAACAAAACAAAACAAAAACAATTCTGTATATTACTCAGTGCTCATCAAGGTAAATGTACTCTTAATTCCTTTTGCATATTTCACCCATCCACCCACCCACCTGTCCTCGGGTTACCATTAGTTCGTTTTCTATAATTAAGTCTGTTTCTTTCTAATTTTTCCCTTTGTGCATTTTTTTGTTTATTAAATTCCACATATGGGTGCAATCGTATGATACTTGTCTTTCTCTGACTGACTTAATTGGTTTAGTATTATACTCTTTAGCTCCATCCATTTGCTGCAAATAGCAAGATTTCATTCTTTTAAAAATTTTATTTAAAATCAATTAATTAACATAGTGTATTATTAGTTTCAGAGGTAGAGTTTAGTGATTCATCAGTTGCATATAACACCCAGTGGTCATTCCATCAAGTGCCCTCCTTAATGCCCAGCACCCAGTTACCCCATCCCCCCACCCACCTTCCCTCCAGCAACCCTCAGTTTGTTTCCTATTGTTAAGTCTGTAATGGTTTCTCTCCCTCTCTGATTTCATCTTATTTTATTTTTCCCCTCCCTTTCCCTATGTTCATCTGTCTTGTTTCTTGAATTCCACATATGAGTGAAATCATATGGTATTTTCATTCTCTAACTGGTTTATTTCACTTAGCCTAATACCCTCTAGTTCTATACACTTGTTGCAAAGGGAAAAACTTCATTCTTTTTGATGGATGGGTAATATATATATATATATATATATTATATATATATTATATATAATATATATATATATAACAACAACAATATATGGTATATACCATTTCTTATTTATCCATTCATGTGTTGATGGACATCTGGACTCTTTGCTTGTTTTGGCTATTGTGGACATTGCTACTATAAACATTGGGATGCGTATGCGACTTTCAATCACTTTGTATCTGTTGACATTCATATTTATAGCTGAATAATATTCTATTGTATCTATACACCACTTCTGTATCCTTTCATCAATCGATGGACATTTGGGCTGCTTCCATATCTTGGCAATTATAAATAATGATGTCGTAAACAAAGGGGTACATGTATCCCTTGAAATTAGTATTTTTGTATCCTTTGAGTAAATACCTAGTGGTGCAATTGCTGGATTATAGAGTAGTTCTGTTTTTAACTTTCTGAAGAACCTCTATATTGTTTTCCAGAGTGACGACCCCAGTTTGCATTCCCACCAATACTACATTAGGGATTCTTTTCCCTCCACAGCCTCGCCAACAATTTATACTTCTTGTGTTATTGATTTTAGCCATTCTGACAGGTGTGAGGTAACATCTCATTGTAGTGTTGATTGGCATTTCCCTGATGATGAGTGATGTTTTTATTCATTTTTTTT
>NW_025412281.1:0-3408 GCF_002201575.2 Neomonachus schauinslandi | reverse complement strand
AAAGAAAGAAAGAAAGAAAGAAAGAAAGAAAGAAAGAAAGAAAGAAAAAGAGAGAGAAAGAAAGAAAAAGAAAGAGAAAAGAAGAGAAGGGAAGGAAGGAAGGGAGGGTGGGAGGGAGGAAGGGAGGGAGGGAGGGTAATTACTACACTGAAGGAAAAAAAAACAAAAACAAAACAAAAACCTGTATTACAGACTGGTTCCATGCTACATCTAACACCATAAATTCTATTTTTCTGTAACATTTTCTGACACTTTGGTTGTAGAACTAGATTCCCAAACTTCCTGGCTTGCAAAACAGAGTGTATCTTTTAAGAAGAAATTAACAAATAGTTTGAATTGTTCTCTGAATAATTGAGTTCCATAATTCATTGATATTGATTCTTTAAATTGTTTGAAATTCTCTTTCTTACTTGCTTTCAAATTATAATTAACATTTGCAAGGCTTCTATTAGAAATGTTCCTAAGTTTCTTTTATAAGCGCTTGAATTAAAAATATAAACCAAATTTGACTAAATAATTCTTTGTTGTTTCCTCATCAAGATTTTTCTATTAGATCAGGAATACTGGCTTACTTCCCAAAAGAGAAACAATATGAGGATTTATTTCTCACATGTTTACAAAACTGCTAAGATTTTCCAACTTCACATATTTAGTTATCTTCATGCAACAAATATCCAATCCAGTTTGGAGGTGGAACATGCATGTAAAACGTGACCAAAATAAGGGCAGAACAACATGTAAATAAGGATGTGATGATGCTACACAGCGGCAGGGCTATGAAAACTTAAAATGGGCCATGGTCAGAAAGGGATAAAGGTAATTGAGAAATTTTTATGAGGGAAAAATTGGCAAAATTGAGATCTTCATTTATCATGAAACAGAAATATATAAAGGCTTATGGATTCTGAGTCAGAGACATGGTTTCTGATGCAGATTCTGCCACGTACTAACTGTGAATTTCGGAAAGTCATCTGGACTCATTTGTATACCAGAAAGGAGAGAATTAGACACTTCCAGGCATAGTGAAGCCTGATTTTAATAATATGCTGAAAACACTTATAAACTGATAATTTACTGTAGGATATTAAGAATAATTGCAATCATAGCCAAGATCCCAGGATGAGAACTCTGTAGGTCTTGCCTGCCATAAGAAATCAGCAAGCTACAGGAATTCGATGGGGAAAGAGAAATCAGGCACATCAGAACTCCAGCTATCTTTAGCAAAGACTCTTGCATAGCACTGTCCAACAACAATCATCAATCACATGTGGCCATTTAAACTAACATTTAAATTAATAAAATTAAATATAAATAATAATTCCTTTTTTTTTTTAATCTAACAGTAGCCATATTTCAAGTGCTTTATAGTCCTATATGGCTAATGGCTACCATGCTGGACCCTGCAGATACAGATCATTTCCATCATCACAGAAAGTTTTTTCCTATAAGCCCTGCTCTAGATCTATAGTTCTCAACTGGGGCCAATTTTGCTTTCCAGGGGATATTTGACAATGTTTGTAGGAAATTTTGGTGTTACTGAAGTGCCTGGTTGGCTTAGTTGGTTGAGTGTCTGACTCCTGAGATCGGTTCCAGTCATAATCTCAGTGTCGTGAGATTAAGCCCCCCATTGGGCTTGCTCTGAACTTGGAGGCTGCTTGGGATTTTTTCTCTCTTCCTCTCTCTTTGCCCCTTCCTTCCTTGTGCTTGAGTGCTCTCTCTCTTAAAAAACAAAATGGCATCTCAACTGGAATTGTGGAGGCCAAGGATGCTGCTAAATACCCTACAATGCACAAAAAATCCTTTCACAACAAAGAATTATCTAGTTCAAAATGTCAGTAGTGTCAAGATTGAGAATCATGCTCTCAGGTAGGCAGGGCCAAGTTTCAAATATGAACTTCCCAGACATGTGCAGCTTGAGAAAGGACTCCACTTGGAGAAAAAAGTCACCTTCACTTGTAAGAGTGGTCAGCTTTTTGAAAGAAGCTCTGTGTGGCAACGACTGGTCTCCTGACATGGCCCATGAAGGAACTTATTGCAGGTTCCTAGGTACAAAGAGCTCTGGAAAATACCTGGGGACCACACATAAAGGAAATAAAATCAAAGGCGAAACTACCAGGAGGAGCTAGGACCATGCTTGGGGACATGTCATTAAGATTAGGAAATAAATATCAACGTTGCTGACGTTAAACTATGAAAGGTATAGCACATACAAGGATTAAAAGAGAAACTTGATGCCAAAGCCACCACTAGATAACCACCAGGATACAATGTGAAGAAGTTAATTCAGCCAACATTTAGAGCTTGTAATTTTTGTTTGTAATGAGGAACAATAAAACATGTGTCCCATAGTCTATTAGAGACCATCCTCTCCAAATATTAAGCTATCTTTTCATCTTGAAAAGGAGAATAAACTATACTAAGTGTGGCTGACACTGCCCATATTGCCTTCGAGATTCATCTTATCAGTTCTGTTCCCCACCCCAGTGTAGTTCATGACTGAATCAGACATGAAAGCCCCAGCTCCCTTGCCTTAAGGGGGAGGAAGCTCTGAGGGTGATTTATGCTCCAGAATTCCCTGCAGGGTCAGGTTGAGGTTAGAATTTTGCCTGAAATTACATCTTTGTTTGGCTTCTTGCCCTTTCCTCCCCTGCTTTCCACTCTGTGCGTTTCTCTTCATTAAGCTTTTGCATTTCTTTAATTCATCACTTGAATTATGCTTCATAGTTGGCTTCTGGAGAACTTGTTCTAAGATGATAATTCTCAGAAGTCATGCATCCCTCTATCATTTTCTGTTTTCAGATTTTATTTCTGCTCTTATTGTGATTATCTTCTTTCTTCTCATTGATTTGGGTTTATATTCCTCTTTTTTTTTTCTTAATTTCCTCAATTGGAAGATTAGGACCTTGATTTCTTTCTCTTTTTTTCTAGTACATGCATTTAATGATGCATATTTTCCTCTAAACACTGCTTTAGCTGTAGTCCACCAATTATATGTTGTGATTTGATTTATATTCAGTTCAAAATATTTTCTAATTTAGCTTCTGACTACCTTTTTGACTATCTTCTTGTCCTGCTTAATTTATATATATTTGGAGATTTTCCAGATATCCTTAATGTTACTATTTTCTAGTTTAATTCTGTTGAGGGGTGAAAAACACTTAGTATGATTTCAATTCTTTTAAATTCATGAACATTTCCAGACACACGTGAGAATGTTTGTATTCTAATGTTATATGTGGAGTGTTGCATTTAGTGTCAAATAGTTCAAGTTGGTTGACAGTATTATTCAGACCTTAGATATCCTTTACTTATTGTTCTGATTTCTTTTTTCTTTTCTTTTTTCTTTCTCTTTCTTCCTTCTTTCCTTCTTTCTTTCTTTCTTTCTTTCTTTCTTTCTTTCTTTCTTTC
>NW_025412280.1:0-3408 GCF_002201575.2 Neomonachus schauinslandi | reverse complement strand
AAAGGGGATAATCCAACAACAAAACATAACAGTTATAAAAGTGCACCGAAAATAAGAGCACCCATATCTATAAAACACTTAATAACAAACATTAAGAAACTAATTCACAGTAATACAATAGGAGTAGAGGACTTTAAAACTCCACTTACATCAATGGACAGATCATCCGAACAGGAAATCAACCAGTTGGGGCTTCTGGGTGGCACAGGCAGTTAAGTGTCTGACTCTTGATTTAGGCTCAGGGCATGATCTCAGGGTTGTGAGAGGAAGCCCCTGTGTCAGGCTCCACTCATGGAGCCTGCTGGAGATTCTCCCTCTCCCTCTCTCTCTGCCCCACTCTCTAAATAAACAATAAACAAACAAACAAACAAACAAACAAACAAACAAATAAATAAATAAATAAATAAATAAATAAATAAATAAATAAATAGATAGATAGATAGATAAATAGATAGATAAATAAATAAATAAATAAACAAGGAAACAATGGCTTTGAATGAACACTCGACCAGATGGATTTAACAGAATTATTCAGAGCAGTCCATTCTAAAACAGCAGAATACACATTCTTTTCAAGTGCACATGGTATATTCTCCAGAACAGATCACATATAAGGCCACAAAAAAAGCATCAACAAATTCATAAAGATCAAAGTTATACCATGCATCTCTTTTGACCACAATGCCATAAAACTAGAAATCAACCACAAGAAAAATAGACAAACAAAGAAACAAAACCAAACACAAGAAAAATTCCAGAAACTCCAAAAATACATGGAGGTTAAATAGCATGCTACTAAACAATGAATGGGTCAACCAAGTAATCAAAGAACAATTTAAAAAGTCCTTGCAAACAAAAAAAAATGAAGACAATACTCTCCAAAATATATCAGCAAAAGATGTTCTAAGAGGGCAGTTTATAGCAATACAGGCCTACCTCAATAAGTAAGAAAAATCTTAAATAAACACCTAACCTTACACCTAAAGGAACTAGAAAAAGAATTCAAACAAACCCCAAACTAGCAGAAGGAAGGAAACAGCAAAGATTAGAGCAGAAATAAATGAATTATGTAGAAAATGAATAAACAATAGAACAGATCAACAAAACCAGGAGTTGGTTCTTTGAAAAGTTCAACTAAATTGATAGTTCTAGGGGCACTTGGGTGACTCAATAGGGTAAGTGTCTGACTCTTGATTTTGGCTCAGGTCATAACCTCAGGATTGTGAGACTGAGACCCGTGTGGGGCTACCCTCCCAGTGAGCAGTGTGCTTGAGATTCTCTCTCTCCCTCTCCCTTTGCCCCTCCCCCGACTCTCTCACAATCTCTCTCTAATATTTTTAAAAATTGACAGAGTTCTAGCCACCCACTTCAACAACAACAACAAAAAAAAGTGAAAGGACACAAAAATCAAACATGAAAGAGGAGAAATAACCAAAACCACAGATATACAATTATAAGAAAATATGAAAAGCAACATGCTGACAAATTAGCCAAAACAGAAAAAAATAGATAAATTCCTAGAAACATATAACCTACCAAAACTGATGCAGGAAGAAATAGAAAATTTGAATAGATTGATTTCAACAAGTTGACTGAATCAGTAATATAAAAAACTCCCAAGAAACAAAATTATAAGACCAGTTGGCTTCATAGGTAAATTCTAACAAAAATTAAAAAAAAAACCAAAAACTGGTACATCTAATCCTTTCAAATAATTCCAAAAAATAAAAGAAAAGAAAAACTTCCAAATTTATTCTATGAGGCCAGCATTACCCTGATACCAAAACCAGATAAATAAACCACTAAAAAAGAGATCTACAGGCTAATATCTCTGATAAACATAGATGCAAAAATCCTCAACGAAACACTAGCAAACACAATCCAACAATACATTAAAAATGTCATTTTATTTCGAGCATGCCAGTTTGGTTCGGTATTTATGCATCAATTAACATGATACATAACATCAGTAAGAGAAAGGTTAAAAATCACATGATTATTTCAAAAACACAGAAAAAGCATTTGACAAGGTACAATATCCATTCATGATAAAAACCTTCCACAAAGTACCTTTAGAGGTAACATATATAGAGACATCATAAAAGCTATATATGAAACCCCACAACAAACACCATACTCAATGAGGAAAAACTGAGATTTTTCCTCTGTGGTCAGGAACAAGACAGCAATGTCCACCCTCACCACTTTTATTCAGCATAGAACTAGAAGTCTTAGCTACAGCAAATAGACAACAAAAATAAATAAAAGGCATCTGAATTGGTAAGGAAGTAGTAAAACTTTTGCTATTTGCAGGTAACATGGTACTGTATATAGAAAACCTGAAAAAAAACACCAAGAAAATACTAGAACTGATCAATTACTTCAGTAAAGTCACAAGATACAAAATCAATGTGGAGAAATCCATTGCATTTCTACATACTAATAATAAAGCAACAGAAAGAGAATTTAAGAAAACAATCCCATTTTCAGTTGCACTAAAAACAATAAAATGCCTAGGAATAAACCTAACTAAAGAGGTGAAAGAATTTTACTCTGAAAACTATAAATCATTGAAAGAAATTGAAGACAAGACAAAGAAATGAAATGGCTTTCCATGCTCATGGATTGGAGAACAAACACTGTTAAAATGTATTACCCAAAGCAATCTATACATGTAATGCAATCCTATCAAAATTCCAATAGTATTTTTCACAGAACTAGAACAAAAAGTCCTAAAATTAAATGGAACCACAAAAGACCCTGATAGCCAGAAGAGTTTTGAAAGAGAAATATTACAATTCCAGATTTAAATGATATTACATTGCTTTTTAATAAAGACAGTATGTTACTGGCACAAAAACAGACACATAGATCAACAGAACATAATAGAAAAAAATAAACAAACACAATTTTAGAGTCAATCAATCTTCAAAAAATCAGGAAAGAATGTCCAGTGGGCAAAGGAACATTTCTTCAACCATGGTGCTGGGAAAAACTGGTCAGCTACATGGGGAAGAATGAACTGGATCACTTTCTTATGCCATACACAAAAATAAATTCAAAATGAATTAAAGACCTAAATATGAGACCTGAAAACATAAAAATGCTAGAAGAAAGCACAGGCAGTAATGTCTCTGACATCAGCTGCGGCAACATTTTTCTAAAAGTTTATTTTTTCACGATTTTTTTATTGATTTGACAGAGAGAGAGTAAGAGATAACAAGAACAGAAACACAAGCAGGGGGAGTGGGAAAGGGAGAAGCAGGGTTCCCGCTGGGCCAGGAGCCCGATGTGAGGCTCAATCCAAGGACCCTGGGATGATGACTTGAGCCAAAGGCAGACGCTTAACGACTGAGCCACCCAGGCGCCCCTAGCAGCATTTTTCCAGATAGATCTCCTGAACACAGG
>NW_025412279.1:0-3408 GCF_002201575.2 Neomonachus schauinslandi | reverse complement strand
AAAGAAAGAAAGAAAGAAAGAAAGAAAGAAAGAAAGAAAGAAAGAAAAAGAGAGAGAAAGAAAGAAAAAGAAAGAGAAAAGAAGAGAAGGGAAGGAAGGAAGGGAGGGTGGGAGGGAGGAAGGGAGGGAGGGAGGGTAATTACTACACTGAAGGAAAAAAAAACAAAAACAAAACAAAAACCTGTATTACAGACTGGTTCCATGCTACATCTAACACCATAAATTCTATTTTTCTGTAACATTTTCTGACACTTTGGTTGTAGAACTAGATTCCCAAACTTCCTGGCTTGCAAAACAGAGTGTATCTTTTAAGAAGAAATTAACAAATAGTTTGAATTGTTCTCTGAATAATTGAGTTCCATAATTCATTGATATTGATTCTTTAAATTGTTTGAAATTCTCTTTCTTACTTGCTTTCAAATTATAATTAACATTTGCAAGGCTTCTATTAGAAATGTTCCTAAGTTTCTTTTATAAGCGCTTGAATTAAAAATATAAACCAAATTTGACTAAATAATTCTTTGTTGTTTCCTCATCAAGATTTTTCTATTAGATCAGGAATACTGGCTTACTTCCCAAAAGAGAAACAATATGAGGATTTATTTCTCACATGTTTACAAAACTGCTAAGATTTTCCAACTTCACATATTTAGTTATCTTCATGCAACAAATATCCAATCCAGTTTGGAGGTGGAACATGCATGTAAAACGTGACCAAAATAAGGGCAGAACAACATGTAAATAAGGATGTGATGATGCTACACAGCGGCAGGGCTATGAAAACTTAAAATGGGCCATGGTCAGAAAGGGATAAAGGTAATTGAGAAATTTTTATGAGGGAAAAATTGGCAAAATTGAGATCTTCATTTATCATGAAACAGAAATATATAAAGGCTTATGGATTCTGAGTCAGAGACATGGTTTCTGATGCAGATTCTGCCACGTACTAACTGTGAATTTCGGAAAGTCATCTGGACTCATTTGTATACCAGAAAGGAGAGAATTAGACACTTCCAGGCATAGTGAAGCCTGATTTTAATAATATGCTGAAAACACTTATAAACTGATAATTTACTGTAGGATATTAAGAATAATTGCAATCATAGCCAAGATCCCAGGATGAGAACTCTGTAGGTCTTGCCTGCCATAAGAAATCAGCAAGCTACAGGAATTCGATGGGGAAAGAGAAATCAGGCACATCAGAACTCCAGCTATCTTTAGCAAAGACTCTTGCATAGCACTGTCCAACAACAATCATCAATCACATGTGGCCATTTAAACTAACATTTAAATTAATAAAATTAAATATAAATAATAATTCCTTTTTTTTTTTAATCTAACAGTAGCCATATTTCAAGTGCTTTATAGTCCTATATGGCTAATGGCTACCATGCTGGACCCTGCAGATACAGATCATTTCCATCATCACAGAAAGTTTTTTCCTATAAGCCCTGCTCTAGATCTATAGTTCTCAACTGGGGCCAATTTTGCTTTCCAGGGGATATTTGACAATGTTTGTAGGAAATTTTGGTGTTACTGAAGTGCCTGGTTGGCTTAGTTGGTTGAGTGTCTGACTCCTGAGATCGGTTCCAGTCATAATCTCAGTGTCGTGAGATTAAGCCCCCCATTGGGCTTGCTCTGAACTTGGAGGCTGCTTGGGATTTTTTCTCTCTTCCTCTCTCTTTGCCCCTTCCTTCCTTGTGCTTGAGTGCTCTCTCTCTTAAAAAACAAAATGGCATCTCAACTGGAATTGTGGAGGCCAAGGATGCTGCTAAATACCCTACAATGCACAAAAAATCCTTTCACAACAAAGAATTATCTAGTTCAAAATGTCAGTAGTGTCAAGATTGAGAATCATGCTCTCAGGTAGGCAGGGCCAAGTTTCAAATATGAACTTCCCAGACATGTGCAGCTTGAGAAAGGACTCCACTTGGAGAAAAAAGTCACCTTCACTTGTAAGAGTGGTCAGCTTTTTGAAAGAAGCTCTGTGTGGCAACGACTGGTCTCCTGACATGGCCCATGAAGGAACTTATTGCAGGTTCCTAGGTACAAAGAGCTCTGGAAAATACCTGGGGACCACACATAAAGGAAATAAAATCAAAGGCGAAACTACCAGGAGGAGCTAGGACCATGCTTGGGGACATGTCATTAAGATTAGGAAATAAATATCAACGTTGCTGACGTTAAACTATGAAAGGTATAGCACATACAAGGATTAAAAGAGAAACTTGATGCCAAAGCCACCACTAGATAACCACCAGGATACAATGTGAAGAAGTTAATTCAGCCAACATTTAGAGCTTGTAATTTTTGTTTGTAATGAGGAACAATAAAACATGTGTCCCATAGTCTATTAGAGACCATCCTCTCCAAATATTAAGCTATCTTTTCATCTTGAAAAGGAGAATAAACTATACTAAGTGTGGCTGACACTGCCCATATTGCCTTCGAGATTCATCTTATCAGTTCTGTTCCCCACCCCAGTGTAGTTCATGACTGAATCAGACATGAAAGCCCCAGCTCCCTTGCCTTAAGGGGGAGGAAGCTCTGAGGGTGATTTATGCTCCAGAATTCCCTGCAGGGTCAGGTTGAGGTTAGAATTTTGCCTGAAATTACATCTTTGTTTGGCTTCTTGCCCTTTCCTCCCCTGCTTTCCACTCTGTGCGTTTCTCTTCATTAAGCTTTTGCATTTCTTTAATTCATCACTTGAATTATGCTTCATAGTTGGCTTCTGGAGAACTTGTTCTAAGATGATAATTCTCAGAAGTCATGCATCCCTCTATCATTTTCTGTTTTCAGATTTTATTTCTGCTCTTATTGTGATTATCTTCTTTCTTCTCATTGATTTGGGTTTATATTCCTCTTTTTTTTTTCTTAATTTCCTCAATTGGAAGATTAGGACCTTGATTTCTTTCTCTTTTTTTCTAGTACATGCATTTAATGATGCATATTTTCCTCTAAACACTGCTTTAGCTGTAGTCCACCAATTATATGTTGTGATTTGATTTATATTCAGTTCAAAATATTTTCTAATTTAGCTTCTGACTACCTTTTTGACTATCTTCTTGTCCTGCTTAATTTATATATATTTGGAGATTTTCCAGATATCCTTAATGTTACTATTTTCTAGTTTAATTCTGTTGAGGGGTGAAAAACACTTAGTATGATTTCAATTCTTTTAAATTCATGAACATTTCCAGACACACGTGAGAATGTTTGTATTCTAATGTTATATGTGGAGTGTTGCATTTAGTGTCAAATAGTTCAAGTTGGTTGACAGTATTATTCAGACCTTAGATATCCTTTACTTATTGTTCTGATTTCTTTTTTCTTTTCTTTTTTCTTTCTCTTTCTTCCTTCTTTCCTTCTTTCTTTCTTTCTTTCTTTCTTTCTTTCTTTCTTTCTTTC
>NW_025412278.1:0-3408 GCF_002201575.2 Neomonachus schauinslandi | reverse complement strand
GAAAGAAAGAAAGAAAGAAAGAAAGAAAGAAAGAAAGAAAGAAGGAAAGAAGGAAGAAAGAGAAAGAAAAAAGAAAAGAAAAAAGAAATCAGAACAATAAGTAAAGGATATCTAAGGTCTGAATAATACTGTCAACCAACTTGAACTATTTGACACTAAATGCAACACTCCACATATAACATTAGAATACAAACATTCTCACGTGTGTCTGGAAATGTTCATGAATTTAAAAGAATTGAAATCATACTAAGTGTTTTTCACCCCTCAACAGAATTAAACTAGAAAATAGTAACATTAAGGATATCTGGAAAATCTCCAAATATATATAAATTAAGCAGGACAAGAAGATAGTCAAAAAGGTAGTCAGAAGCTAAATTAGAAAATATTTTGAACTGAATATAAATCAAATCACAACATATAATTGGTGGACTACAGCTAAAGCAGTGTTTAGAGGAAAATATGCATCATTAAATGCATGTACTAGAAAAAAAGAGAAAGAAATCAAGGTCCTAATCTTCCAATTGAGGAAATTAAGAAAAAAAAAAGAGGAATATAAACCCAAATCAATGAGAAGAAAGAAGATAATCACAATAAGAGCAGAAATAAAATCTGAAAACAGAAAATGATAGAGGGATGCATGACTTCTGAGAATTATCATCTTAGAACAAGTTCTCCAGAAGCCAACTATGAAGCATAATTCAAGTGATGAATTAAAGAAATGCAAAAGCTTAATGAAGAGAAACGCACAGAGTGGAAAGCAGGGGAGGAAAGGGCAAGAAGCCAAACAAAGATGTAATTTCAGGCAAAATTCTAACCTCAACCTGACCCTGCAGGGAATTCTGGAGCATAAATCACCCTCAGAGCTTCCTCCCCCTTAAGGCAAGGGAGCTGGGGCTTTCATGTCTGATTCAGTCATGAACTACACTGGGGTGGGGAACAGAACTGATAAGATGAATCTCGAAGGCAATATGGGCAGTGTCAGCCACACTTAGTATAGTTTATTCTCCTTTTCAAGATGAAAAGATAGCTTAATATTTGGAGAGGATGGTCTCTAATAGACTATGGGACACATGTTTTATTGTTCCTCATTACAAACAAAAATTACAAGCTCTAAATGTTGGCTGAATTAACTTCTTCACATTGTATCCTGGTGGTTATCTAGTGGTGGCTTTGGCATCAAGTTTCTCTTTTAATCCTTGTATGTGCTATACCTTTCATAGTTTAACGTCAGCAACGTTGATATTTATTTCCTAATCTTAATGACATGTCCCCAAGCATGGTCCTAGCTCCTCCTGGTAGTTTCGCCTTTGATTTTATTTCCTTTATGTGTGGTCCCCAGGTATTTTCCAGAGCTCTTTGTACCTAGGAACCTGCAATAAGTTCCTTCATGGGCCATGTCAGGAGACCAGTCGTTGCCACACAGAGCTTCTTTCAAAAAGCTGACCACTCTTACAAGTGAAGGTGACTTTTTTCTCCAAGTGGAGTCCTTTCTCAAGCTGCACATGTCTGGGAAGTTCATATTTGAAACTTGGCCCTGCCTACCTGAGAGCATGATTCTCAATCTTGACACTACTGACATTTTGAACTAGATAATTCTTTGTTGTGAAAGGATTTTTTGTGCATTGTAGGGTATTTAGCAGCATCCTTGGCCTCCACAATTCCAGTTGAGATGCCATTTTGTTTTTTAAGAGAGAGAGCACTCAAGCACAAGGAAGGAAGGGGCAAAGAGAGAGGAAGAGAGAAAAAATCCCAAGCAGCCTCCAAGTTCAGAGCAAGCCCAATGGGGGGCTTAATCTCACGACACTGAGATTATGACTGGAACCGATCTCAGGAGTCAGACACTCAACCAACTAAGCCAACCAGGCACTTCAGTAACACCAAAATTTCCTACAAACATTGTCAAATATCCCCTGGAAAGCAAAATTGGCCCCAGTTGAGAACTATAGATCTAGAGCAGGGCTTATAGGAAAAAACTTTCTGTGATGATGGAAATGATCTGTATCTGCAGGGTCCAGCATGGTAGCCATTAGCCATATAGGACTATAAAGCACTTGAAATATGGCTACTGTTAGATTAAAAAAAAAAAGGAATTATTATTTATATTTAATTTTATTAATTTAAATGTTAGTTTAAATGGCCACATGTGATTGATGATTGTTGTTGGACAGTGCTATGCAAGAGTCTTTGCTAAAGATAGCTGGAGTTCTGATGTGCCTGATTTCTCTTTCCCCATCGAATTCCTGTAGCTTGCTGATTTCTTATGGCAGGCAAGACCTACAGAGTTCTCATCCTGGGATCTTGGCTATGATTGCAATTATTCTTAATATCCTACAGTAAATTATCAGTTTATAAGTGTTTTCAGCATATTATTAAAATCAGGCTTCACTATGCCTGGAAGTGTCTAATTCTCTCCTTTCTGGTATACAAATGAGTCCAGATGACTTTCCGAAATTCACAGTTAGTACGTGGCAGAATCTGCATCAGAAACCATGTCTCTGACTCAGAATCCATAAGCCTTTATATATTTCTGTTTCATGATAAATGAAGATCTCAATTTTGCCAATTTTTCCCTCATAAAAATTTCTCAATTACCTTTATCCCTTTCTGACCATGGCCCATTTTAAGTTTTCATAGCCCTGCCGCTGTGTAGCATCATCACATCCTTATTTACATGTTGTTCTGCCCTTATTTTGGTCACGTTTTACATGCATGTTCCACCTCCAAACTGGATTGGATATTTGTTGCATGAAGATAACTAAATATGTGAAGTTGGAAAATCTTAGCAGTTTTGTAAACATGTGAGAAATAAATCCTCATATTGTTTCTCTTTTGGGAAGTAAGCCAGTATTCCTGATCTAATAGAAAAATCTTGATGAGGAAACAACAAAGAATTATTTAGTCAAATTTGGTTTATATTTTTAATTCAAGCGCTTATAAAAGAAACTTAGGAACATTTCTAATAGAAGCCTTGCAAATGTTAATTATAATTTGAAAGCAAGTAAGAAAGAGAATTTCAAACAATTTAAAGAATCAATATCAATGAATTATGGAACTCAATTATTCAGAGAACAATTCAAACTATTTGTTAATTTCTTCTTAAAAGATACACTCTGTTTTGCAAGCCAGGAAGTTTGGGAATCTAGTTCTACAACCAAAGTGTCAGAAAATGTTACAGAAAAATAGAATTTATGGTGTTAGATGTAGCATGGAACCAGTCTGTAATACAGGTTTTTGTTTTGTTTTTGTTTTTTTTTCCTTCAGTGTAGTAATTACCCTCCCTCCCTCCCTTCCTCCCTCCCACCCTCCCTTCCTTCCTTCCCTTCTCTTCTTTTCTCTTTCTTTTTCTTTCTTTCTCTCTCTTTTTCTTTCTTTCTTTCTTTCTTTCTTTCTTTCTTTCTTTCTTTCTTT
>NW_025412277.1:0-3408 GCF_002201575.2 Neomonachus schauinslandi | reverse complement strand
GAAAGAAAGAAAGAAAGAAAGAAAGAAAGAAAGAAAGAAAGAAGGAAAGAAGGAAGAAAGAGAAAGAAAAAAGAAAAGAAAAAAGAAATCAGAACAATAAGTAAAGGATATCTAAGGTCTGAATAATACTGTCAACCAACTTGAACTATTTGACACTAAATGCAACACTCCACATATAACATTAGAATACAAACATTCTCACGTGTGTCTGGAAATGTTCATGAATTTAAAAGAATTGAAATCATACTAAGTGTTTTTCACCCCTCAACAGAATTAAACTAGAAAATAGTAACATTAAGGATATCTGGAAAATCTCCAAATATATATAAATTAAGCAGGACAAGAAGATAGTCAAAAAGGTAGTCAGAAGCTAAATTAGAAAATATTTTGAACTGAATATAAATCAAATCACAACATATAATTGGTGGACTACAGCTAAAGCAGTGTTTAGAGGAAAATATGCATCATTAAATGCATGTACTAGAAAAAAAGAGAAAGAAATCAAGGTCCTAATCTTCCAATTGAGGAAATTAAGAAAAAAAAAAGAGGAATATAAACCCAAATCAATGAGAAGAAAGAAGATAATCACAATAAGAGCAGAAATAAAATCTGAAAACAGAAAATGATAGAGGGATGCATGACTTCTGAGAATTATCATCTTAGAACAAGTTCTCCAGAAGCCAACTATGAAGCATAATTCAAGTGATGAATTAAAGAAATGCAAAAGCTTAATGAAGAGAAACGCACAGAGTGGAAAGCAGGGGAGGAAAGGGCAAGAAGCCAAACAAAGATGTAATTTCAGGCAAAATTCTAACCTCAACCTGACCCTGCAGGGAATTCTGGAGCATAAATCACCCTCAGAGCTTCCTCCCCCTTAAGGCAAGGGAGCTGGGGCTTTCATGTCTGATTCAGTCATGAACTACACTGGGGTGGGGAACAGAACTGATAAGATGAATCTCGAAGGCAATATGGGCAGTGTCAGCCACACTTAGTATAGTTTATTCTCCTTTTCAAGATGAAAAGATAGCTTAATATTTGGAGAGGATGGTCTCTAATAGACTATGGGACACATGTTTTATTGTTCCTCATTACAAACAAAAATTACAAGCTCTAAATGTTGGCTGAATTAACTTCTTCACATTGTATCCTGGTGGTTATCTAGTGGTGGCTTTGGCATCAAGTTTCTCTTTTAATCCTTGTATGTGCTATACCTTTCATAGTTTAACGTCAGCAACGTTGATATTTATTTCCTAATCTTAATGACATGTCCCCAAGCATGGTCCTAGCTCCTCCTGGTAGTTTCGCCTTTGATTTTATTTCCTTTATGTGTGGTCCCCAGGTATTTTCCAGAGCTCTTTGTACCTAGGAACCTGCAATAAGTTCCTTCATGGGCCATGTCAGGAGACCAGTCGTTGCCACACAGAGCTTCTTTCAAAAAGCTGACCACTCTTACAAGTGAAGGTGACTTTTTTCTCCAAGTGGAGTCCTTTCTCAAGCTGCACATGTCTGGGAAGTTCATATTTGAAACTTGGCCCTGCCTACCTGAGAGCATGATTCTCAATCTTGACACTACTGACATTTTGAACTAGATAATTCTTTGTTGTGAAAGGATTTTTTGTGCATTGTAGGGTATTTAGCAGCATCCTTGGCCTCCACAATTCCAGTTGAGATGCCATTTTGTTTTTTAAGAGAGAGAGCACTCAAGCACAAGGAAGGAAGGGGCAAAGAGAGAGGAAGAGAGAAAAAATCCCAAGCAGCCTCCAAGTTCAGAGCAAGCCCAATGGGGGGCTTAATCTCACGACACTGAGATTATGACTGGAACCGATCTCAGGAGTCAGACACTCAACCAACTAAGCCAACCAGGCACTTCAGTAACACCAAAATTTCCTACAAACATTGTCAAATATCCCCTGGAAAGCAAAATTGGCCCCAGTTGAGAACTATAGATCTAGAGCAGGGCTTATAGGAAAAAACTTTCTGTGATGATGGAAATGATCTGTATCTGCAGGGTCCAGCATGGTAGCCATTAGCCATATAGGACTATAAAGCACTTGAAATATGGCTACTGTTAGATTAAAAAAAAAAAGGAATTATTATTTATATTTAATTTTATTAATTTAAATGTTAGTTTAAATGGCCACATGTGATTGATGATTGTTGTTGGACAGTGCTATGCAAGAGTCTTTGCTAAAGATAGCTGGAGTTCTGATGTGCCTGATTTCTCTTTCCCCATCGAATTCCTGTAGCTTGCTGATTTCTTATGGCAGGCAAGACCTACAGAGTTCTCATCCTGGGATCTTGGCTATGATTGCAATTATTCTTAATATCCTACAGTAAATTATCAGTTTATAAGTGTTTTCAGCATATTATTAAAATCAGGCTTCACTATGCCTGGAAGTGTCTAATTCTCTCCTTTCTGGTATACAAATGAGTCCAGATGACTTTCCGAAATTCACAGTTAGTACGTGGCAGAATCTGCATCAGAAACCATGTCTCTGACTCAGAATCCATAAGCCTTTATATATTTCTGTTTCATGATAAATGAAGATCTCAATTTTGCCAATTTTTCCCTCATAAAAATTTCTCAATTACCTTTATCCCTTTCTGACCATGGCCCATTTTAAGTTTTCATAGCCCTGCCGCTGTGTAGCATCATCACATCCTTATTTACATGTTGTTCTGCCCTTATTTTGGTCACGTTTTACATGCATGTTCCACCTCCAAACTGGATTGGATATTTGTTGCATGAAGATAACTAAATATGTGAAGTTGGAAAATCTTAGCAGTTTTGTAAACATGTGAGAAATAAATCCTCATATTGTTTCTCTTTTGGGAAGTAAGCCAGTATTCCTGATCTAATAGAAAAATCTTGATGAGGAAACAACAAAGAATTATTTAGTCAAATTTGGTTTATATTTTTAATTCAAGCGCTTATAAAAGAAACTTAGGAACATTTCTAATAGAAGCCTTGCAAATGTTAATTATAATTTGAAAGCAAGTAAGAAAGAGAATTTCAAACAATTTAAAGAATCAATATCAATGAATTATGGAACTCAATTATTCAGAGAACAATTCAAACTATTTGTTAATTTCTTCTTAAAAGATACACTCTGTTTTGCAAGCCAGGAAGTTTGGGAATCTAGTTCTACAACCAAAGTGTCAGAAAATGTTACAGAAAAATAGAATTTATGGTGTTAGATGTAGCATGGAACCAGTCTGTAATACAGGTTTTTGTTTTGTTTTTGTTTTTTTTTCCTTCAGTGTAGTAATTACCCTCCCTCCCTCCCTTCCTCCCTCCCACCCTCCCTTCCTTCCTTCCCTTCTCTTCTTTTCTCTTTCTTTTTCTTTCTTTCTCTCTCTTTTTCTTTCTTTCTTTCTTTCTTTCTTTCTTTCTTTCTTTCTTTCTTT
>NW_025412276.1:0-3409 GCF_002201575.2 Neomonachus schauinslandi | reverse complement strand
ATGTAAGAGTTATTAAGACAGCCAGTCATAGAATTCCTCATGCTTGCATGAGCAAGCATGGACATGCTTCTCTCAATTTAATACCAACGCAAACCCCACTTCCTAAAAGCCTTGCACAATCACCTCACACAAACCTAAACATTATATATTCTTTCTATAATTTTCATCCCGAGATGTCCTATGATTCCCCTAAGATGGGTGCTCCCCACACTACAATAATTAATAAACCCATTTTTAATTGGGTTTATTAATAGGCACAGCATAGGGAACATAGTCACTGATATTGTAATTCTGTTGTATGGCGACTGATGGTAACTGCACTTGCGGTGAGCATAGCAGCATAGTATTTAAGCTTGTGGAATCTCAAGTTGTGGAATCTCAAGTTCTTGCACCTAAAACTAATGCAACATTACCTTTTGACTATACTGAAATAAAATTAAAACTAAATAAAGCCATCTCTTTCTTTTTATTCCCAGTTTATTTTTTATTATTAATTTTTCCATTCTACTATAGTTAATATACACATCCTATGGTATCTGTTTTCACTGACTGGCTTATTTCACTTAGCATAATACACTCAAGCTCCATCCATGTTGTTGCAAATGGCAAGATCTCGTTATTTTTTATGGCTGTATAATATTCCGTTTTGGTATGTGTGTGTGTGTGTGTGTGTGTGTGTGTGTGTGTGTGTGTGTGTGTCTTATATCTATTATATATATATATATATATATATATATATATATATATATAAATACGTATATATCTATATGGTTTATATGTATGTGCATGTGTGTTTACATACATACCACATCTTACTGATCTACTGATCAACAGATGGACCCTTGGGCTGCTTCCAGAATTTGGCAATTGTCAATAATGCTGCTGTAAACATAGGGGTGTATATATCCCTTTCAATTAGTGTTCTTTTATTCTTTGGGTAAATACCCAGGAGTGTGGTTACTGGCTTGTACAGTGGTTGTGTTTTTAACTTTTTGAGGAACCTCCATACTGTTTTCCACAGTGTCTAGACCAGCTTGTTTCCTCATCAATAGTGCAAGAGGGTTCCTTTTTCACATCCTCACAAACACTTGTCCTTTCGTTGTGTTGATGTTGATTTTAGCCATTCTGACAGGTATGAGGTGGTATCTCATTATAGTTTGAATTGAATCTCCCTGATGATATTGAGCATCTTTTCATGTGTCTGTGGGCCAATGGGACGTCTTCTTTGGAAAAATGTTTGTTATGTCTTCGGTCCATTTTTAATTGGATGATTTGTTTATTGGGAGTTGAGCTGTGTAAGTTCTTTATATATTTTGGAAATTAACCCTGTATTGGATAGCTGTTCGCAAATACCTTCTGTGATTCTGGAGGTTGTCTTTAATTTTCGTTGATTGTTTCCTTTGCTGTACAGAAGCTTTGCATTTTGAGGTAGTCCCAGTAGTTTATATTTTATTGCCCTTGTTCAGGAGATCTATATGGAAAAATGCTGCTAGGGGCGCCTGGGTGGCTCAGTCGTTAAGCGTCTGCCTTTGGCTCAAGTCATGATCCCAGGGTCCTGGGATTGAGCCTCACAGCGGGCTCCTTGCTCAGCGGGAACCCTGCCTCTCCCTTTCCCACTCCCCCTGCTTGTGTTCCTGTTCTTGTTATCTCTTTCCCTCTCTCTGTCAAATCAATAAAAAAATCTTGAAAAAATAAACTTTTAGAAAAATGTTGCCACAGCTGATGTCAGAGACATTACTGCCTGTGCTTTCTTCTAGCATTTTTATGTTTTCAGGTCTCATATTTAGGTCTTTAATTCATTTTGAATTTATTTTTGTGTATGGCATAAGAATGTGATCCAGTTCATTCTTTCCCATGTAGCTGACCAGTTTTCCCAGCACCATGGTTGAAGAAATGTTCTTTTGCCCACTGGACATTCTTTCCTGATTTTTTGAAGATTGAGTGACTCTAAAATTGTGTTTGTTTATTTTTTTCTATTATATTTTGTTGATCTATGTGTCTGTTTTTGTGCCAGTAACATACTGTCTTTATTAAAAAGCAATGTAATATAATTTAAATCTGGAAGTGTAATATTCCAGCTTTCATTTTCTTTTTCAAAACTATTTTGCCTATCAAGGTCTTTTCTGGTTCCATTTAATTTTAGGACTTTTGTTATACTTCTGTGAAAAATATTATTGGAATTTTGATAGGATTGCATTACATGTATAGATTGCTTTGGGTAATACATTTAACAGTGTTTGTTCTCCAATCCATGAGCATGGAAAGCCATTTCATTTCTTTGTTTTGGTTTTAATTTCTTTCAGTGTTTTATAGTTTTCAGAGTAAAATTCTTTCACCTCTTTAGTTAGGTTTATTCCTAGGTATTTATTGTTTTTAGTGCAACTGAAAATGGGATTGTTTTCTTAAATTCTCTTTCTGTTGCTTTATTATGAGTATGTAGAAATGCAGTGGATTTCTCCACATTGATTTTGTATCTTGTGACTTTACTGAAGTAATTGATCAGTTCTAGTATTTTCTTGGTGTTTTTTTTTCAGGTTTGCTATATACAGTACCATGTTACCTGCAAATAGCAAAAGTTTTACTACTTCCTTACCAATTCAGATGCCTTTTATTTATTTTTGTTGTCTATTTGCTGTAGCTAAGACTTCTAGTTCTATGCTGAATAAAAGTGGTGAGGGTGGACATTGCTGTCTTGTTCCTGACCACAGAAGAAAAATCTCAGTTTTTCCTCATTGAGTATGGTGTTTGTTGTGGGGTTTCACGTATAGCTTTTATGAAGTCTCTATATATGTTACCTCAAAAGTTACTTTCTGGAAGTTTTTATCATGAATGGATATTGTGCCTTGTCAAATGCTTTTTCTGTGTTTTTGAAATAATCATGTGATTTTTAAACTTTCTCTTACTGATGTTATGTATCATGTTAATTGACGGGTAAATAACGAACCACACTGGCATCCTCGGAATAAAATGATATTTTTAATGTATTGTTGGATTGTGTTTGCTAGTGTTTCGTTGAGGATTTTTGCATCTATGTTTATCAGAGATATTAGCCTATAGAGCACTTTTTTAGTGGTTTATTTATCTGGTTTTGGTATCAGGGTAATGCTGGCCTTATAGAATAAATTTGGAAGTTTTCCTTTTCTTCTATTTTTTGGAATTATTTGAAAGGATTAGATGTACCAGTTTTGTTTTTTTTTTTAACTTTTTGTTAGAATTTACCTGTGAAGCCAACTGGTCTTATAATTTTGTTTCTTGGGAGTTTTTTATATTACTGATTCAGTCAACTTGTTGAAATCAATCTATTCAAATTTTCTATTTCTTCCTGCTTCAGTTTTGGCAGGTTATATGTTTCTAGGAATTTATCTATTTTTTTCTGTTTGGGCTAATTTGTCAGCATGTTGCTTTTCAT
>NW_025412275.1:0-3411 GCF_002201575.2 Neomonachus schauinslandi | reverse complement strand
GTCATCCACATTTCTGAGTGCCATATTTTGTGTCAGAAGAAAATGGAAGAATGTATGGAAAGACACTGAAGGGAAGAAACTGTGAGCCACGGATTTTACAGCTAGAAAACCTGATTTATACGGAATAAAAGTCTCAGCATTCAAGTCATCATGCAAGACCTCGGGCAGTATTGTTCCCATGACCCCTTGAAGAGGGAGGACCGAACTTAGGACGAGAAATGCGGGGAAAGACTGTAAGGCCAGATGGCAAACGCTACACCTGCGGAGACTTTGCATGACTAAGACTCTATGACAGGGAGGATGACCTTAGTGGCTGTCACTGGGGTCATCGCCTCAGAATAGTTTAAGAGCTCTCTTGGCTCAGGAGGCTCTTTATTTTAGGTAAACCTATTTTTAAAACAACTGGTAGTAAAAATTGCTTAATGTACACAGTATATGTTAATTAACTGATTTTGAATTAAAAACTCTAGAGCTTCCTACGTTAAATGGGAAGCTTATTCACCAAAGCTCCTTCTAAGTCCACACAGCTCAGGAAGGAGCTACCCCCCTTCCATTAGCTGACTTGGGAGGGACGCGTGTTCCCGGAGGAGACGACAGGCAGCGCTGCTGTGGGCCTCAGGGCTGATTGAAGCCCCCAGCAGTGGGCAGGCCCCAGTCCCTCGGAGGCCCAGGCTGGGGGCTGCGAGGAGCAGGGACCGAATCTGTAGCCCAAGCAGGGGTCCACAGGGGTCACAGCGATGGATGGAAGAGGGGCTCAGCAGGGTGGCTGTGTGGGCGAGTCTGGGGCCCTGGGAAGATGACCTTGACCCCTACAATGCCCAGGGGCCAGACGCCCAAGGTACTGAGGTCTGTTTGCTGCTCTGTGCAGAGGGTGTGATCTGTCAGCACACAGAGCCATTTCACCTGGGTGACGGGCTGAGCAGCTTTCGGGGTCAGGTGCCCTGCACAGGGACATCATGCAAAGGGAAGGGGAAGACTCCAGGTCTCCAGGGAGGAACAGTCCGAGTCCCACAGACCTGGGCCGAGGGAGGAGCCGGTTGTCTCAGGTGTCAGGGAACAGGAGGGGAAAGGTGACCCTTCCTCTCCCTCCACCCCTCCACTCAAGACAGTCCTGTCGTGAGATCTGCACCTCAAAAGTGGGCAGCTTCCTGGACGGCTTCCCTTTGGTCTTTATAAGGCTTTTTCCTTCTAGCACGACCACCAAACCTTGCCTGTGCCTTTCAGTTAAAAAAAATTCTCAGGCGGTGGTAACAAACACATAGGAAAGCAACAGTAGAATGTGGTTGCCTGGTCAAGGACAAGGCAGAAGATGAATTATGTAGAAAATGAATAAACAATAGAACAGGCTTCCAAGTTCTGTTGGGGTCTGTGGTCAAGGAAGTGACATAGGCACCCTCCCACACAGATGTCCCAGGGAACCCCAGTGAAGTCAGAGACCGGGCCTGGATTGACACCCCCAGCAACAGTGCTGCCAAAAGCCTTTGTGAGGGGGAGCCCTTGATCAATGGTGTGGCCATTTTTGGGGGAGTCCGGGCACAACTAATTGATAGTTCTAGGTGGGGCCCTGGCTGCACCCAGACCCTCCCTGCGGGCTGTGGTGAGGGGTGTCACTGGGCACAGCTCTCCACTCTTACCTGGTCTGACCCTGCCTAAGCCACTGTGCTTGTCAGGGACGGTCTGTGTCTGGTCTGTCCAGTGCACAGTATTCCAGCACGGACTTCCTCCAGACGTCCCAGGCATATGTGGGATGAGATCTATGAAACTTGAGGAGTGGTATCTCATGTAGGAAATACCTCCAACCACATTTTCTTCCTCTTCTCACCTTCTCTGAGTCCGCTACTGCTCAGATTCCACCCCACACTCCCTACTGGTGTCTGTGTGTGTGTGCGTGTGCGTGTGAGCATGTGGACGCTCAGCATGTTGTGCACGTGTGTACACCGGGGCTCACACTCTGGAGACCCAGAAGAGGGCAGCCCCTCTGACAGAGGGATGGGCAATAGCTTCCCAAGATCTTAGGCTTCCTAACTTCCAGAGCAAACCCTAAAGAAGGCGGTGGAGCCTTGGCCCTTGAAGGTCAGAATCCACCCTTACCCCTAGAGTCTGCCTGTCCTGCGCTGCGAGCCATTACCTCCTTTCCAATGGGTGTGATGTGGATGGGGGCCACTCAGTGGGTTGCCATGACCTGGCTCCTCCTCAGAAAAGCACGTGCTGGAATGCCTCCTGTAGGGTATCAATGCTCACCCTCACCCCCACACCGTTTCCATGTCTGTAGCCACTTACTTCAACACGACCTTTTCCAGAGCCCCCACTGAACGGTGAGGTGCATCCAGGGCCCCAACTTTGAGGACATTCAAAGAGCTGGGTTCGTGCCTGGTCCAGCCTTCTTACCAGTCCTTGATTCTGGGCAAGGCACTGACCCTGCAGGGGTCTTCCCCTTCTCCCCTCAGTGGCTCCCGCCGATCCCCAACTCCTGTGTACACATCCTTGTGTAACCCCTTCCCCTGGAGTGTGATCTGGACATAGTGATTCACTTCCATTCCACAGAACATGGCAACACGACCCAAAGCCCCTTCCAAGATTCGGTTATGAAAGCTCGGTGCCCGGCCCCGTGCTGACCCTGATCTGTGTTTTCTCAGATCCCCACACTGGGGAACAAGCCCCTATGTGGAACCATGACACAGGCATGTGCACGTGGCCTAGCACCGAGGGCCAACAACAGACAGAAGAACTCAGGCCTTCGTGCTGGACTGAATCCTGCCAACATCCCTAAGTGAGCTCAGGTTCTAAGTGAAGCAGGTCCTGCCTTGGTGTTGTCAACAGCCCCAACCTCCTGAGAGGCTCTGGTAGGAGCCCTCAGCTGAGCACTGCTGGGTCCTGATCCCCGGAGACTGTGACCCAGTGAGTGTTGGTGGGCAAAGCCACCGAGTGTGGGGAGATGTGGTGTGACCCAGCACTAGGAGCAGGGCGCTGAGACTGTCCACCTGCCCCAGGCCCTGCCCCTCCTCCTCTCCCTCTCTGCTCTCCTCCACAGCTTCCTCCAGCCACCCTGGCCTCCTTTCTAACCTCCACTCTGGCAACATCAACTTGGGCCTCCACTCCTCTGCAGCGTGGTGCCTTCTGCTGGCTGCATATACTTGGGTTTGTGCTGGGGTGTCTCCTTGGCCTGCCTCAGGAAATCTCAATGTCACCTCAGCACGGCCTTGTCAGACCCTTCACCTGCCGGAGCTCGGGACCCAGCTGTCGCCCCTGCTCTCTTCCTATGGAGCAACTGCTCTTGTCATTCACGTTTTTCATTCATGTTTGTCCATCTTCCCTCTAGACCCTGAGCTCCTAGAGGGAGAACCTGGGTGGCTGAGAAGCACCTGCCTCATCTGAGTGCTCAGGGCACAGCGGCTGATGAACAGGCCAGAG
>NW_025412274.1:0-3412 GCF_002201575.2 Neomonachus schauinslandi | reverse complement strand
CTGGGTCCTCTATTCTGCTCCATTGATCTAGGTGTCTGGTTTTGTGCAAGTTCCATACTGTCTTGGTGATGACAGCTTTGAAATAGAGCTTGAAGTCTGGAATTGTGATCCTCTGGTTTTGGTTCTCTTTTTCAACACTCTGTGGGCCTTTGGGAGTCTTTTCTGATTCTACACAAATTTTAGGATTGTTTGTTCCAGCTCCCTGAAAAATATTGATGATAGGGATTGCTTTGAATGTGTAGATTCTTTGGGTAGCATAGGTATTTTCACAATATTTGTTCTTCCACTCCATGAGCATGGAATATTTTTCCATTTCTTTGTGTCTTCCTCTACTTCTTTCCTAAGGGTTCTATAGTTTTCAGAGTATAGATCCTTTACCTCTTATGTTAGGTTCAATCCTAGGTATCCCTTGTTATTCGGGACAATTGTAAGTGGAATCGATTCCTTGATTTCTCTTTCTTCTGCCTCATGGTTAGTGTACAGGAATGCAACTGTCTTTGTGCATTGGTTTGATATCCTGAGATTTTGCGGAATTGCTGTATCGGTTCCAGCAGTTTTTGGGTGGAGTCTTTTGGGTTTTCCACAAAGAATACCTTGTCATCTGCAAAGAGTGCGAGATTGACTTCTTTGTTGCCACTTTGGGTGCCTTTTATCGTTTTTGTTCTCTGATTGCTGAGGGTAGGACTGCCAGTAGTATGTTGAACAACAGTGCTGAGAGTGGACATCCCTGTCGTGTTGCTGACCATAGGGGAGAAGCTCTCTGTTTCTTTCTGTTGGGGATGATATTTGCTGTGGTCTTTCATGATATTGAGGTATTTTTTTCTTTCCCTACATGGCGCATTGTTTTTATCAAGAAAGCATGCTGTATTTTGTCAAATGCATTTCCTGCATCTGTTGAGATGATCATATGGTTCTTGTCCTTTCTTTTATTAATGTGGTGTATCCCATTGGATTGATTTACAGATGTGAACCACCCCTGCATCCCAGGAATAAGTCCCCCTTGGCTGTGGTGAATAATCCTTTGAATGTACTGTTGGATCCTATTAGCGATGATATTGGGGAGCAGGTTTGCATCCATGTTGATCTGGGATATTGGTCTGAAATTCTCCTTTATGGTGGTGTCTTTGTCTGGTTTTGGGATCAAGGTAATGCTGACCTTATAGAATGAGTCTGGAAGTTTTCCTTCCATTTCTATTTGGTGGAACAGTTTCAGAAGAATAGGTATTAATTCTTCTATAATATTTGCTAGAATTCCCCTGGAAAGCCATCAGGCCCAAGACTGGTTTGTTGGGAGGATTTTGATTCCGTTGCTTTGCTGGTTACGGGTCTGGTTTGGTTTTCTATTTCTTCCTGTTTCAGTTTTGGTAGCTTATAGATTTCTAGGAATGCCTCCAGCACAAATCCAAGTATATGCAGCCAGCAGAGGGCAGCACGCTGCAGAGGAGTGCAGGCCCAAGTTGATGTTTCCAGAGTGGAGGTTAGAAAGGAGGCCAGGGTGGCTGGAGGAAGCTGAGGAGGAGAGCAGAGAGGGAGAGGAGGAGGGGCAGGGCCTGGGGCAGGTGGACAGTCTCAGCGCCCTGCTCCTAGTGCTGGGTCACACCACATCTCCCCACACTCGGTGGCTTCGCCCACCCACACTCACTGGGTCACAGTCTCCGGGGTTCAGGACCCCAGCAGTGCTCAGCTGGGGGCTCCTACCAGAGCCTCTCAGGAGGTTGGGGCTGTTGAAAACACCCAGGCAGGACCTGCTTCACTTAGAACCCGAGCTCTCTTAGGGGTGTTGGCAGGGTTCAGTCCACCTCGAAGGCCTGAGTTCTTCTGTCTGTTGTTGGCCCTCGGTGCTAGGCCACATGCACATGCCTGCATCATGGTTCCACATAGGGGCTTATTCCCCAGTGTGGGGATCTGAGAGAACACGGGTCAGGGTCAGCACGGGGCCGGGCACGGAGCTTTTATAACCGAATCTCGGAAGGGGCTTTGGGTCATGTTGCCATGTTCTGTGGAATGGAAGTGAATCACTATGTCCAGATCACACTCCAGGGGAGGGGGTTACACAAGGATGTGTACACAGGAGTTGGGGATCGGTGGGAGCCACTGAGGGGAGAAGGGGAAGACCCCTGCCGGGTCAGTGCCTTGCCCAGTATCAAGGACTGGTAAGAAGGCTGGACCAGGCATGAACCCAGCTCTTTGAATGTCCTCAAAGTTGGGGCCCTGGATGCACCTCACCATTCAGTGGGGGCTCTGGAAAAGGTCGTGTTGAAGTAAGTGGCTACAGACATGGAGATGGTGTGGGGGTGAGGGTGAGCATTGATACCCTACAGGAGGCATTCGAGCACGTTCTTGTCTGAGGAGGAGCCAGGTCATGGCAACCCACTGAGTGGCCCCCCATCCACATCACACCCATTGGAAAGGAGGTAATGGCTCGCAGCGCAGGATAGGCAGACTCTAGGGGTAAGGGTGGATTCTGACCTTCAAGGGCCAAGGCTCCACCGCATTCTTTAGGGTTTGCTCTGGAAGTTAGGAAGCCTAAGATCTTGGGAAGCTATTGCCCATCCCTCTGTCGGAGGGGCTGCCCTCTTCTGGGTCTCCAGAGTGTGAGCCCTGGTGTACACACGTGCACAACATGCTGAGCATCCACATGCTCACACGCACACACTCACAGACACCAGTAGGGACTGTGGGGTGGAATCTGACCAGTAGCGGACTCAGAGAAGGTAAGAAGAGGCAGAAAATGTGGTTGGAGGTATTTCCTACATGAGACACCACTCCTCCAGTTTCATAGATCTCATCCCACATATGCCTGGGACGTTTGGAGGAAGTCCATGCTGGAATACTGTGCACTGGACAGACCAGACACAGACCGTCCCTGACAAGCACAGTGGTTTAGGCAGGGTCAGACCAGGTAAGAGTGGAGAGTTGTGTCTGAAGCCGGGTGTGTTTCCAAGCTGGGGCCCTGGCTGCACCCAGACCCTCCCTGCGGGCTGTGGTGAGGGGTGCGCTGTGTCACTGGGCACAGATGTCGCCTTGCATGCAGACCGGGGATGAGCAGCCGGCAGCCCAGAGCACTGTTGGTGGGGGTGTCAATCCGGGAGTGGACCCAGGTAGGGGATCCCAGGCAGTGAAGTCACTTCCTTGACCCCAGACCCCAACAGAACTTGGAAGCCCCGTGACCAGGCACCCACATTCTACTGTAGTCCCGCATCAGGGTCACTTGACTGGAGACATCCGATCGTGAAAGGTGTTCTCTTGTTGTTTGCCTACTTCCCGGGGCTCTGGCTTCCAGAAACCCCAGGGTAAGGGCTTTTTCACCTGCTGCAGACATTGGCTCAAGGCTCGCCCCCGCTGCCTCAGGGCATTTGGCAGGAGGGGCCATGAGGTAATACAGAGAAGGCCGGGACAGGCCAATCCACCT
>NW_025412273.1:0-3414 GCF_002201575.2 Neomonachus schauinslandi | reverse complement strand
CAGAATCCATGAAAATAGAATCAGAGAAATAAGTGACACCATGAAGCGTTCCAATGTCAGAATAATTGGAATCCCGGAGGGAGTGGAGAGAGAGGACTAGAAGATGTATTTGAGCAAATCGTAGCTGAGAACTTCCCTAATCTGGGGAATAAAACAAACATTCGAGTCCTAGAGGCAGAGAGGACCCCTCCTAAGATCAAGGAAAACAGGCCAACACCCCGGCATGTAATAGTAAAACTTGCAAATCTTAGAACCAAGGAAACCATCTTAAGGGCAGTTAGGGGGAAGAGATTCCTTACATACAGAGGGAGGAACATCAGAATAACGTCAAACCTATCCACAGAGACCTGGCAAGCCAGAAAGGCCTGGCAAGACATATTCAGGGTACTAAATGAGAAGAACATGCAGCCAAGAATACTTTATCTGGCAAGGCTTTCATTTAGAATGGATGGAGAGTTGCAGAGCTTCCAAGACTGGCAGAAACTGAAAGAATATGTGACCACTAAGCCTGCCCTGCAAGAAGTATTATGGGGGGGTCCTATAAAGGAGAAAAACCCCAAGATTGATATACAACAGAAACTTACAGGGACAATCTATAAAAACAACATCTTCATAGGCAACATGATGACAATTAATTCATATCTTTCAATAATCACTCTCAACGTAAATGGCCTAAATGCTCCCATAAAATGGCACAGGGTTGCAGATTGGATAAAAAGACAGGACCCATCCAGATGCTGTCTACAAGAGACTCATTTTGAACCTAAAGATACATCCAGACTGAAAGTGAAGGGATGGAGATCTATCTTCCATGCCAGTGGACCTCAAAAGAAAGCTGGGGTAGCAATTCTTATATCAGACAAATTAGATTTTAAAATAAAGTCTGTAATAAGAGACACAGAAGGACACTATATCATTCTTAAAGGGTCTATCCAACAAGAAGATCTAACAATTGTAAATATCTATGCCCCCAACATGGGAGCAGCCATCTACATAAGCCAACTGTTAACCAAAATAAACAGTCATATTGATAACAATACGTTAATTGTTGGAGACCTCAATACTCCACTCTCAGCAATGGACAGATCATCTAAGCAGAAAATCAACCAGGAAACAAGAGCTTTGAATGATACATTGGACCAGATGGACCTCATAGATATATACAGAACATTCCACCCTAAAACAACAGAATACTCATTCTTCTCAAGTGCACATGGAACTTTCTCCAGAATAGACCATATACTGGGTCACAAATCAGGTCTCAACCGATACCAAAAGATTGAGATTACTCCCTGCATATTCTCAGACCACAATGCTCTAAAACTGGAACCCAATCACAAAAAAAAATTTGGCAGAAATTCAAACACTTGGAAGCTAAAGACCACTCTGCTCAAGAATGTTTGGGTCAGCCAGGAAATCAAAGAAGAACTTAAACAATTCATGGAAACCAATGAGAATGAAAACACATCGGTCCAAAACCTAGGGGATACTGCAAAGGCAGTCCTAAGGGGGAAGTACATAGCCATCCAAGCCTCACTCAAAAAAATAGAAAAATCCCAAATTGACCAACTAACTCTACACCTTAAAGAACTAGAGAAAAAGCAACAAATGATGCCTGAGCCATGCATTAGAAGAGAAATAATTAAAAATAGAGCAGAAATCAATGAATTAGAAACCAGAAACACAGATCAGATCAATGAAACTAGAAGTTGGTTCTTTGAAAGAATTAATAAGTTCAATAAACCACTGGCCAGTCTTATCCAAAAGAAAAGAGAAAGGACCGAAATTAATAAAATTATGAATGAAAGGGGAGAGATCATGACTAACACCAAGGAAATAGAAACAATTATTAGAAATTATTATCAACAACTATATGCCAATAAACCGAGCAATCTGGATGAAATGGAGGCCTTCCTGGAAACCGACAAGCTGCCAAGACTGAAACAGGAAGAAATTGACAAGCTGAATAGGCCAATAACCAGTAACGAGATTGAAGCAGTGATCAAAAACCTCCCTGAAAACAACAGTCCAGGGCCTGACGGATTCCCTGGGGAATTCTACCAAACATTCAAAGAAGAAATAGTACCTATTCTACTGAAGCTGTTTCAAAAAATAGAAACAGAAGGAAAACTTCCAAACTCATCCTCTGAGGCCAGCATTACCTTATGCCCAAACCAGGCAAAGACCCCATCAAAAAGGAGAATTTCAGACCAATATCCCTGATGAATATGGAATCCAAAATCCTCAACAAATCCTAGCTAATAGGATCCAACAATACATTAAAAGGATCATCCACCATGACCAAGTGGGATTTATCCCTGGGATGCAAGGGTGGTTCAACATTCGCAAATCCATCAATGTGATAGAACACATTACTAAGATGAGAGAAAAGAACCATATGGTTCTCTCAATTGATGCAGAAAAAGCATTTGACAAAATACAACATCCTTTTCTGATTAAAATTCTTCAGAGTATAGGGATAGAGGGAACATTCCTCAAGTTCAGAAAATCCATCTATGAAAAACCCACAGCAAATATCATCCTCAATGGGCAAAAGCTGAGAGCCTTTCCCTTAAGATCAGGAACATGTCAAGGATGCCCATTCTCGCCACTATGGTTCAACATAGTGCTAGAAGTCCCAGCAACAGCAATCAGACAACAAAAAGAAATAAAAGGTATTCAAGTTGGCAAAGAAGTCAAACTCTCTCTTTTCGCAGACGACATGATACTTTATGTGGAAAACCCAAAAGACTCCACCCCCAAATTACTAGAACTCATACAATTCAGTAATGTGGCAGGATACAAAATCAATGCACAGAAATCAGTTGCTTTCTTATACACTAACAACGCAACTGTAGAAAGAGAAATTATTGAAATGATTCAATTTCCAAAACCATAAGATACCTTGGAATAAACTTAACCAAAGAAGTAAGAGATCTATACTCTAACCATACTCTAACCAAAACCATAAGATACCTCGGAATAAACTTAACCAAAGAAGTAAGAGATCCATACTCTAGGAACTACAAAACACTCATGAAAGAAATTGACGAAGACACAAAAAGATGGAAAAATATTCCATGCTCATGGATCGGAAGAATAAACATTGTTAAAATGTCTATGCTACCCAGAGCAATCTGCACCTTCAATGCCATCCCCATCAAAATTCCAAAGACATTTTTCAAAGTGCTGGAACAAACAATCCTAAAATCTGTATGGAATCAGAAAAGACCCTGAATCGCCAAGGAAATGTTGAAAAAGAAAAACAAAGCTGGGGGCATCGCGTTGCCCAATTTCAAGCTATACTACAATGCTGTGATCACCAAGACAGCATGGTACTGGCACAAAAACAGACATAGACCAATGGAACAGAATAGAGAACCCAGATATGGACCCTCAACTCTATGGTCAAAG
>NW_025412272.1:0-3415 GCF_002201575.2 Neomonachus schauinslandi | reverse complement strand
CTTGGGTAGTTGTTTCATAAGCATGCTCTGATCAGTAGAGTGTGTGGTGGATATCCAGGGGCCCCTCTGTGCAAGTCCGCCTCCGCAGTAATTCTGTCCTGTGAACTCTAGCTGCCTTGGTCTCTCAAGACCCTGACGTGCATCTCCTCAACCCAGGAGATCTGTGGGGCTCCAGCTGTGTTCTCCCTCCTGGCACTCTGTCTGGAAGCCCTCTCACATCAGTAAGCTAGGATCATCACACGGCTCATCTTGTTTGTTTCCTTGTTTGTCTCTCAGGAACCACAGTCCTCTGTTGCCTGACATCCAGTGTATTGACAATCATCATTTCATATCTTTTGTATGGTGATGTGGTTATCTGGGGACTGGGTGTGGTTTCAGATAGGAGGGTGAATTCTGATCCCTGACACTCCATCTTGGCCAGAAGCAGGAGTATAATGCTTTGATAAGGGCCTTTGACTAGTGTGTAATCTATTATACATACACGGTCAATTAAATCACTTTCAACATTTCAAGTTACATTTATAAAATTAATACATTACATTTCCTATTGAAAGACTTCAATGGTTTGATTAATAACAAAACATTTCCAAGTAGTCAAGAAACTCCATAAATCTAATACAGTAAATACAGATTTTTAAAAACTTCCCCCAAACCTTCAAGTCTAATACATTAGAAGTACCCAAGTGGTGGATCTTAAGTTCTCTTAAATGGTCTCATACTGTTTACAAACTTAGCAATGTTTTAATGTAAAATGACAAGTCTAAATCAATCGCTCAATTATATATTATAAATTGAAACTACAAGGTTGGCACATTAGGCCAAATTCTCTTGAACATTACAAATATCTTAAATCCCAAGTGCGAAGAGATTATTTAATACAAAGGGTTTAAATTTCTTATAGATAATTAGAGTAAGTGCATCTGTCCCTAGAGCTTAAATGAAGCTCTTTCCCGTATTAGTTAGGATATTTTTGTATCTGCTATAACAAATACGCCCCAAGTGTATAATTGCTCAACCACAAAAGAAGATTTTTTTCTTGCTCATGTAATAATACTAGGCAGACGTTCCTGGTTGGCAGGTAGCTTTCCCTCATGTGGTGATTCAGGGACCTAGGTTCCTCCTTCCTGAGGCTTCACTATTCTCTTGGGCCTCCTTGACATCTGCCTCCAGTTGGCAGAGCAATGAGGACCACCACGGGAAGTTTCTGAGCTGGCCTGGAAGTGGCATGCTTACTTGTGCTCACGTTCCATTGGAAAGACTTAGTGACATGTGAATACTTACTTTCTTGATATCTGACTCCCGAAGTGGGCAGGGGCTCCCTTTCCTACTGCTGTACAACTTGATGTTGTCCCAACGTCTCAAAATCTTCAAGACCTCATCCCCCAAACCCCGGCCTTCTCGCCTCACCTCTGTATGAGCTAGGTCCTGACGCTTGATTTCTAGATCCTGAAACAAGTGAGGTGGCCCTTTCCAGAGGAGGTGGGGCTGCGGGTGGAGGGAATCAGAGAGGTTTTGAGAGAATGAAGGACTCCCAAAAGGGAAAGAAAGTTATAGCTCCAGGAGACTAACTTCCCTTTCTCTCTTTCAGATCTCCAAGGGGACAGGTCTGTATGGGATGGAGGAGGGTGTGTGTCGCAGGAGAACCCCCAGGACCCTCAGTGCAAGCGGATAAAAGACATCCATGATACAGGTGAGGCGCAGCATCCCTGGAGGTCTGGGAGGGAGCACCTTCATGCAAAACGACTGGAACAACCTTCAGAGGTCCACAAACCCCTAGATTTATAGTGATGACGATGTGGATTCTAGGGCTTTATAAAGATTCTTAAGGTATATGGGAACCAGCCAGGGTCTATGGAAAGGGGTTCAGGCTCATCCCAATTCAAACAGCCTAGAGGAGTTGGCAAGAGAGATCAGAATATACCTACAACAAATATTTCAAGTTCATTCAGACAATGGATTCTGACAACAGATTTTTTCTGACAACAAGAAAGAGCCCACTTAATGTAGCAATTCTTCCCCTCCCCCCATTTATCAATCTATTTTAGAGAGAGAGACAGAGAGTGCTCATGAGCAGGGGGCAGGGAAAGGCAGGAGAGAAAGAGAGAATCTTAAGCAGACTCTCTGCTGAGCATGAACCCGATGCTGCCAATCTCATGACCTGAGATCATGACCTGAGCCAAAACCAGGAGTCAGACGGTTAACAGAATGAGCCAACCCAGTGGCCCCTAAAGTAGCTATTGCTGACACAGAGCCCGTGAATTCCTATAGGTCCTAGAAAATTTAAAAAAGCACTGACCAAAGTTAAAAACTTGAAAACTTTCATAGGACATGGAGAGGAACAACCAAATTCAACTAAGAGTAACAAAACAGTAACAAGACTGAAGGAGACCAGAGAACCTACAGGAATTTCCAGTTACACAATCACCATGGTGGATAACAAGAAGCACAATGACAAATCTCAAACACCTGCAGACAGTGGAACAAGAGTACACCTTTCTACGGGCTACAAGACACCAAAAATGAGTGTTAAAACTTCCAAAATGAAACTATCACCTAGAGAGGGAACCCTATCCCAAACACCTAGGGCAGAACACAAATCCACACTGTCAGACTCCACAGGGACCAACATACCTGCAATGACTAAAGAGAGAGGCACCAAGAGCCAAATGCACACACAGGACATTAACGTTAAAGGACCTACTATCAGAGGCGAAAAGGAGGAAAATTCTAAAGTAACCAACAAGACTCAAGATTACCCACCAAATAGCAGCAAGGGAAAGTCATCACCAGGAAAAGCTATAGGTCAAAATTCCATTGCCAGTAGAACCTATAGACAGAATTCCAAAACACATGCTGACACTCTAAGTTCCACGGCCCGTACCACCGATGAAAACACTTGCACAACAACTAAGAACACCACGCATAATTCCACCACGACTGCCAATGCCACTGCCAGCAGCCCCGACAGGCAGACTTCTACCACAGTGCCGACTTGCACCCCGACTGAAACTGCCACTGCAGGCAGCCCCGACGGGCAGACTTCTCCCACCGTGCCGGCTTCCACCCCGACCCCCACTGCCACCGTCAGCAGCCCCAACGGGCAGACTTCTCCCACAGGGCCGGCTTCCGCCCCGACTGCCACTGCCACCGCCAGCAGCCCTGACGGGCAGACTTCTCCCACAGGGCCGGCTTCTGCCCCGACTGCCACTGCCACCGCTGGCAGCCCCGACGGGCAGACTTGTCCCACCGTGCCGGCTTCCACCCCGACCATCACTGCCACCGCCAGCAGCCCCGACGGGCAGACTTCTCCCACAGGGCCGGCTTCCGCCCCGACTACCACTGCCACCGCCAGCAGCCCTGACGGGCAGACTTCTCCCACAGGGCCGGCTTCTGCCCCGACTGCCACTGCCACCGC
>NW_025412271.1:0-3416 GCF_002201575.2 Neomonachus schauinslandi | reverse complement strand
AGATGAAAGATTGTTTAAAAACAATACCAATCTTACCATGGTCACAGGTTCAAACAATTTATGTATCAAAACTAGTAGTTTTATCTGAATAATATACAGATGACTTATTGTGAGAAAATCCATCACTGCAATGCAGCCCATTAACAAGAAATGAATAATAACTTATAAGCACCCCAAATATATGTAATATAAAACGTAAACATCAATGCAAAAATGACATAACAGAATTTTTTATCTGTGTAGTTTAAATAGGCTGAGGAATATATTTGCAAAGTATATAAACAAAAATTTAGGACAATGTACATAAATAACAAAATGCAAAGAAATTACTTAAATCTTTAAGAAAAAGTCAAACAATCTAATAAAATATGAATATAAGATTTTTAAAATTTAAAATCAATTACCCAACATCTTCAGATGTAGAGATCAGTAATTCATCAGTTGCATATAACAGCCAGTGCTCATCATATCATGTGCCCTCCTTAATGCCCATCACCCAATTACCCCATCCCCCGACCCACGTCTCCTCCAGCAACTGTCAGTTTCTCTCCCATAGTTAGTCTCTCATTGTTTGTCTTCCTCTCTGATTTCTTCTCATTCTGTTATTCCATCCCTTCCCCTATGATCCTCTGCACTGTTTCTTATATTCCACAAATGAATGAAACCATATGATAATTGTCTTTGTCTGATTAAAATATTTTATTTAGCACAACACATTCCAGTAAATGGTAAGCACACATCTTTTCCAATGGCTGAGTAAAATTTATTGTTTAGATATACCACATCTTCTTTATCCATTCATCCGTCAATGGACATCTCGACTATTTCCATAGTTTGACTCTTGTGGACACTGTTACTATAAACATTAGGGTGCAGGTGCCCCTTCGGATCACTACATTTGCATGTTTGGGGTAAATACCTAGTAGCACAATTGCTGGGTTGTAGGGAAGCTCTCTTTTTAACTTCTTGAGGAATGTCTATACTGTTTTCCAGAGTGGCTGCACCAGCTTGCATTTTCACCAACAATGTAAGAGGTTTCCCCTTTCTTTACATCCTCGCCAACATTTGTTATTTCCTGACTTGTTAATTTTAGCCATTCTGACTGGTGTAAGGTGGTATTTCACTGTGGTTTTCATTTCTAGTTCCCTGATGACAAGTGATGTGGAACATTTTTTCATGTGTCTGTTGGCCATTTGTATGTCTCCTTTGGAGAAATGTCTGCTCATGTCTTCTGCCCATTTCTTGACTGGACTCCTTGTTTTCTGGGTGTTGCGAGTGGTAAGTTCCTTATACAACCTGTATACGAGACCCTTATCTGACATATCATTTGCAAATATCTTCTACCATTCTGTAGGTTGCCTTTTAGTTTTGTGGACTCTTATCTTTGTTGTGCAAAAGATTTTTATCTTGAAGAAGTCCCAATAGTTCATTTTTGCTTTCCTTTCCCCTGCCTTTGGAGACATGTCTTGAAAGAAGTTGCTGCAGCCGAGGTCAAAGAGGTTGCTGCCTGTGTTCTCCTCTCGGATTTTGTTGGTTTCCTGTCTCACATTTAGCTCTTTCATCCATTTTTAGTTTATCTTTATGTATGGTATAAGAAAATGCTCCAATTTCATTCCTCTGCATGGGGATGTCCAATTTTCCCAACACCATTTGTTGAAGAGACTGTCTTTTTTCCATTATATATCGGTTCTTGCTCTGTGAAGGTTACTTGACTATAGAGTTGAGGATCCATTTCTGGGCTCTCTATTCTGTTCCACTGATATATGAGTCTGTTTTTGTTTCAGAACCATACTGTTGTGCTAATTACAGCTTTGTAATATAGCTTGAATCAGGTATTGTGATGCCACCACCTTTCATTTTCTTTTTCAACATTCCTCTGGCTATTTGGGGTCTTTACCAGTTCCATCCAAAATCTAGGATTAATTATTCCAGCTCCGTGAAAAGTGTTGGTGGCATTTTGATAAGGAATCCATTGAATGTGTAGACTGCTCTGGGTAGCATAGACTTTTTAACAACGCATATTCTTCCAATCCATGAGCATGGGAAGTTTTTCCATTTCTTTGTGTCCTCCTCATTTCCTTCATAAGTATTTTGTAGTTTTTAGAGTACAGATTCTTTTCCTCCATGGCTAGGTTTATTCCTAGTTATCTTGTGGTTTTTGGTGCAATTGTAAATTGGATCAATTCCATAATTTCTGTTTCTTCTGTCTCATTATTAGTATATAGAAATGAAAATGATTTCTTTGCATTGATTTTAAATCCTGCCACATTGCTGAATTCCTGTATGGGTTCTAGCAATTTTGGGGTGGAGTCTTTGGGGTCTTCCACATAAGATATCATGTCATCTGCTAAGAGTGAGAGTTTGACTTCTTCTTTTCCAATTTGAATTCCTTTTATTTCTTTTTGTTTTCCGATTGCTGAGGCTTGGACTTCTAGTACTATGGTGAGCAACAGTGGTGAGAGTGGGCATCCCTGCCATGTTCCCGACTTTAGGGGTAAGGCTCTCAGTTTTTCCTCATTGAGAATAATATTTGCAGTGGGCTTTGACATATAGCTTTTGTGATATGGTGGCATGTTCCCTCTATCCCTACACTGTGGAGAGTTTTAATCAAGAAAGAATGCTGTATTTTTCAAATGCTTTTTCTGCATTACTTGAAAGGATCATATGGTTCTTATGTTTCCTTTTGTTAATGTAATATATCATGTTTCTTGATTTGCAAATGTTGAACCACCCTTGGAACCCAGGAATAAATCCCACTTGATCATGGTGAATAATCCTTTTAAGATCTTGTGGGATCCTATTGGCTACTATCTTGATGAGTATTTTGGCATCCATGCTCGTGAGGGATATTAGTCTGTATTTCTCCTTGTTGTTGGGGTTTCTGCCTGGTTTTGGGATCAAGATAATGCTGGCCTCATAGAGTAAGTTTGCAAGTTTTCCTTCCATTTCTATTTTTGGAATCATCTTCAGAAGAAGAGATATAAGTTCTTCTTTAAATGTTTGGTAGAATTCCCCTGGCAAGCCATCTAGCCCTGGACTCTTGTTTGTTGGGAGATTTTTAATTACTGCTTCAATTTCTTTGCTGCTTTTGGGTCTGTTCAGGTTTTCTCTTTCCTTCTGTTTTAGTTTTGGTAGTTTATATGTTTTTAGGAATGCATCCATTCCTTCCAGATTGCCTAATTTGTTGGCATATAGCTGCTTGTATATGTTCTTATAATTATTTGTATTTCCTTGGTGTTGGTTGTGATCCCTCTGAACAGTGAGTTTGCAGAATTAATCCAAAAGTTTAAAAGAGTTTCTGCTCGGCACCATTAATAAACTTGAAATTTAAACAAAATTAATTTTCACCTTTTTGTGATTGACTCTAATTATTGCCCCTAAAATAACTGATAGTATCCCATGGAAGAACTGAAACA
>NW_025412270.1:0-3417 GCF_002201575.2 Neomonachus schauinslandi | reverse complement strand
CTTAGGACTTAGTTTATCTGCAGGACTGTCTGACTTCAGTCTCATGGGAACCAGGGAGGTTCTACACTTAGCCATATGCTTGGAATATGCTCCATTTTAGGTTATTTATAAATGAATCAGATGTACAATTGGTGCCAAGGTCAGAAATTGAATTTGCTGACTCTGGTAATGGTTAAAGTTTGGTTTCCTTGAGATCCAATGAGCAGGGCCCATGCACATTAAAAGTTGAAAATCTCCTTTATTTTATCAATGTCTAGCATATCTTTTACTTACAGTGCCTCAATCATTTACTCTTATTGCTGAGGTCCAAAGTCCAGAACAAAAATACTATAAGGATGTATGAAAGCAGGACAAATGTAAATTTTAATGTACTAAACATAAAATGAATATATTTTTCAGTAGTGAAAACTGGCCAAGTGAGAACAAAATATATTGATATAACAAATTTCATAATGGATTTCGTTTGGCTGCTGCCAGTTTATCCAATTCCTCTCACTATAGACGTCCCAGAAAATGTTTCTCTAGACATTTTCTCAAAGCCCCCTTGACGTCTTTGTTCCTCACACTGTACGCAAGGGGGTTCAAAACAGGTGTGAAGAGGGTGTAAGAAGCAGAGACCACCTTGTCATGGGCCACTGAGCGGTAGGATTTGGGCCGCACGTAGATGAGTAGGAGAGTGCCACAGAAGAGCCCACCACAGCCAGGTGAGAGGAGCAGCTGACAAACGCTTTCTTCTGAGCTGCAGTGGGCCGCATGCGGAGCCCAGCAGCCAAGATGAGACTGTAGGAAGCCAAAAGGAGAGAAAGAGGGATCAAGAGCATCAGGAGGCAACACACATGCGTGAAAAACTTAAAAAAGGTAGCGTGGGCACAGGGAAGGTGCGTGAGTGTGGGTGCCTCACAAAAGAAGTGGTTGATTTCTCGAGAATGGCAGTAAGGGAAGCTCAGAGTGGCACCAGGCTGCATCATCCCATCCACCCCTCCCGGATCCAGGAGCCTGTGGTCATGTGCAAGCACAGCTTCTGATTCCTGAGGATGGGGTAGCGCAGGGGGTGACGTATGGCCACATAGCGGTCATAGGCCATGGCCGCTAAGAGGAAGCACTCACCCTCTCCCAGCATGGGAAACAGTAAACTCCGGGCTCCACAGCCAGCAGGAGAGATGGACCTGGTGCCCATCAGGTAGTTGGTTGCCATTTGGGGGACTATGGTCGAGACCAGCATCATGTTCATGAGGGAGAGCTGGCTAAGCAGAAAGTACACGGGTGTGTGCCGCTGGGGTCCTGATGGATGAGCACAATCATGAGGGCACTGCCCATCAGGGAGATGAGGAAGAGCATGAGCACCATTGAAAAGAGGAACAGATGGATCTGAGTGTAATTAAAGAGCCCTAAAAGAATGAAGTTTATCTCTGTGGTGTCATTTGCACCTTCCATGGCTCCATTCATACCTGGAAGACAAGGAATGAGAGTTGCTTGGAGCTAAGTTTAGACATTTACTTAAGAAGAGGTGGTCAAATGACATAGAAACCAAAATGAGACTTGGAGGAATAATTACATCTTTAATCTTTCACTTTGTGACAGGATATTTGCCTTAGCATCCTATCACACTGCTCTGCTGTTATTATACAGTATTTTTTAACCCTAAGATAATTGCATAACAAGTATATATCGCAGTACACATTACATTTCTATTATTTCTCTATGTCTTGTTAGTATGCCCCACATAATTTACTCATGATGTTAGGCATTATTACAAAATTCCAGTTTTCTAAAGTTTGTGTACTTCTGTGTTGAAAGAGCCTCATAGTCCCACATTTTAATCCATATTGATGCGATATATCTCTTAATTATGACTTTTCCATGTTTCTCATGTGCTCAAAATAGTTTCTCAAGATTTCCTTCAATGCCATGAGGAATTGTATTAATATAAAAAATACACAAAACTAAATGTAAAACTACTATAACTCAGATTGCAGCTGAGGGACACAAAATGGCTATATTTCTCTATTTTCCATGTGCATTCAGCATATGGTTTCAATATACCAGGCTCCCAGCTACCACAGATACTGCAACAAAGCACCTAACACCATATGGGCCCTGTCATCATGGTGTGTAATTGTGATTACAGGGAATTTGTCTCAGTTTAGAGAACTGGCAACAATTAATTTTTATACCTAATATGTACTCACAGAATGCTGAATTTAATTAAATGTGTGCATTATAAAAATAAATTTCATAAATGAACATAAACCTAGGGAACATAAAAAAACTGTTTTAATTTGCAGCCTTAAACAATTTACCAGTAATCACACATCTTTAAAGATAGGAGATAAATTTATTTATTAACAGATTAAATTAATTAGCAAATTGATTACATTTTAATTATCTGGTTAGTTGGTTAATTATCTAACTGGTTAATTAAGACATGTTCAAATAAATTTATGCCCCAAATTACTCTGAAGTACAGCATCACCTGTGAATAAAATAGGAAACATCTCCTTTAATTGTAGGGATTAATTGTCTTTTCCCTAAAGCCTCAAACTTTAATTTTTTTTATCTATAAGTATCTATGGTAGTAGAATTAGATGTACATGCAAATGACTTTCTCTTTTATATTTATGTGACATTTGTCTTTTCCTGACAAATTCACTCTTTCAAAGACAGCAATAGATTAATGATTACGAAGATGATTATGTTTGCGATTTATTCATAATCTATACATTATCGACTCCTTATTTATTTTTTATGTAAATTAATTGGTAAGGAGGGCAAAATTTTTAAATGGGCAGTATCTTTTGTAAATATTAGCACTGTTTTCAGTGTCTAGCATATATGACCACTAACCATTATATCACTAAATGATATAGAGGTTCTTTTCATCAAAATAGCTATAAATAAGACATTATAATAAGCTTATGAGTTTAGTAAGTTATTAGTTACTGCTCCATTTTATTACACCATTTATGTACAGCATAACATATTAATGAGTAGGATATTTCTAATTTTCTGATAATATAATTTATGGCCTCATGCATGCGGCAAGACTTTAGTAAATAATATAAAGGTAGTACATTTTGGCTTTTAGATAACTGAATCCATAACTTTATAACTCTCAACAACGGTTGATTTTTGTTTCAGTTCTTCCATGGGATACTATCAGTTATGTTAGGGGCAATAATTAGAGTCAATCACAAAAAGGTGAAAATTAATTTTGTTTAAATTTCAAGTTTATTAATGGTACTGAGCAGAAACTCTTTTAAACTTTTGGATTAATTCTGCAAACTCACTGTTCAGAGGGATCACAACCAACACCAAGGAAATACAAATAATTATAAGAACATATACAAGCAGCTAATGCCAACAAATTAGACAATCTGGAAGGAATGGATGCATTCCTAAAAACATATAAACTACCAA
>NW_025412269.1:0-3421 GCF_002201575.2 Neomonachus schauinslandi | reverse complement strand
GAGTCCCAGGACCCGGGCAGGCAGACGCGGCTGCTGTAGCTCAGGTCGCTGGAGCAGACGGACAGGGTGGACGCGGCCATGGTGGGGGCGGTGGGGCTGGAGGAGGGTGTGACGGTGAGTGTGAGTGTGTGAGTGTGTGTGAGTGTGTGAGGTGCTCGGGCTGTCTGTCGGCTTTTATACCCTCCAAGGTGTGTGTTGTCCAGCCAGAGGCTCCCTGGGACTTCCCTTTCCTTGCTAGTGTTTTGACTGAGTCCTGGGAGTGCTTATTACTGCTGCTTTATTTACACACGTGCGTTTGCCGCTTGTAAAACGCCTGTCCTGGTTGAGGACGGGGCTGGCCCCCGACTTTGTTTAGTTCTCTAAGCAAACAGCACAGGAGCTACCTAGAGTCCTGGAGCCCCGGGGCGTGCAGCCCGTGCACCGTGTCCGGCTCTCGGGTGTGGTCCGCGGTGTGGCGGGCGAGTCTCGGGGAGTGGGCAGGACCCAAAGCCGGGACAGGTGTGCTGATCAGCTGCAGGGCGTCCCCCACACACGGAGGGTTGCACGGTGGCTCACGCGGTCCGGGGTGAGTGGCACAGCAGAAAAAGTGTCTCAGCCCAGATGACAGAGATGGAATGTGGTAAACTTAAGAGAAACGGATGATGCCCTCAAGATCCAATGTCCATCTTACAAGATTTCCAGAAAGACAGGTCAGCCACAGGGAACATTTCTCAGAGCAGAGGGAGTTGGGGTCTTGGGATGTGGAATTCTGACCAAAGGTGGGATGAGATGAACAGAAAACGGTGCATGTGTAGGCACATGGGTGAACTCTCTGACCAAACCTAAGCATCCTAGATGCCCTGGGAGAGATGGGCATCGCATCGTAACTCAGCGAACCTGATGCCTGAAGACATGCACCCAAATCTTTGACGCTGGAGGGAGAGAAGTTGGATTATGTGACTCCATGAAACCGCCCAGTGTGCGGAAGGTAAAGCACTTCTGATACTTTGGCTGTTCTGAAAAACTGCCACTCAGACACCGTCCATGAAAGCATCTCGAGACCACCTGGTCCAGCAAACTCAATACAAAAACAAAGAGAAGTAGAATATAAAAAATAATCAAGAGCAAAAAAAAAAAAGCAACTAGCAGGTTGCAAGTCTTAACTTCCTCAGGGAGAGGAATTTTGCCCATTTGACCTGACAGAGCCAAGCAGCGGCTCACCGTCCTCCCCTCCTCCCCTCCTCCCTGCACGTAACGCACTCGGTGGCACGCGGCTCTGAGCCTTGGCGGTCGCCCACGCACCGCCACCAGGCCATGCAGAAGGTCCCTTGTGCTCCCCATCCTGGCAACACCTCCCTTCACCCCAAACCCCTGCGGCCGCTGACTCTCAGTCACTACTCAGATGTGACGTGGCTTTTCCAGAATGTCATAGAAACACAGTGTGCAGCCTTCGGGGACTGGCTTCTTTCGTTTAACAAAATGTGCTTGGGTTGCACGCATGCTGTGGGCACATCAGTAGTAGCTCCTGTCTCTTTATTCTGAATGCGTTCTGCTGTATGCATGGACCACGATTTGGTTATTCTGCCAATGGGTGAAGGATGTCTTCGTTGTTTCCTGTTTTGGAGGGTTATGAGCAAAGCTGCTACCAACACTGTGTCCGGGTTTCTGCCTGGCAGTGAGCTTTTGTTTCTCCAGGGTAAACACATGGGGGTGGCCTAGCTGGATCACAGGGCAAGGGCGTGTGTAACGTGGTGAGAAACCGCCAGCCTATTTTGCAAAGTGTCTGTGCCGTTCTGCGTTCCCACCAGCGGCGTACGGGAGTTCTCGTGGCTCTGCATCCTTGCCAGCCCTTGATGTTGCCAGTTTTCTTGTTAAATATTAGCCATTCTAATAGGTGTGTGGTGGTATCTTTTTGTATTTTCATTTGCGTTGCCCTGATGACTAATGCGGTGTTGAGACTCTTGAATGTGCTTTCTAGCCAAAATGGCTTCCAAAGTGGTGGAATGACGCGTTACAGTTCCACCAGGGCTGTACGAGCGCTTCACTCCTCCACGCCCTTGCCAACGCTAGGCATGGCCGGGCTTTTCCGTTTTAGCCATTCCCAAAGGCATGTAAGTTTATCTCTTTAGGTTTTAATTTGCACTTCCCTGATGACTGATGGTGTTAGGCATCTTTTTATGTGCTTATTTGCCATCCAGTGTCTTCTTGGTATTTCTTCAAATGTCAGGCCCCTTCCTTTTTTAGGTTTTCTTGACATTGAATTTTGAGAGCACTTTATGCATTTGGGATATGAGTGCAATTGACCCTTGAATAAGGTGGGTGTTAGGGCACCAACCCGCTCACAGTCGAACATTTGCGTGTAGCTCTGGCCCCCCAGAAACCTAACTGCTAACTAAGCCTCGTGTTGACCAGAAGCTCTACGGATAACACAGAGCTGACGAACACATACTTGTATTCTTACAATAAAGTGAGCTGGAGAAGAAAATGTAAGAAAGTCATCAGGAAGAGAAAGCACATGCACAGTAGGGTACGGATTTACTGGAAAAACCCACGTCTGAGTGGGCTCGCAGTCCAGACCAGTGTAGCTCAAGGGTCAGCAGCACTTTGCTCAGATGTGACTTGCAAATATTTTCTGCTCCTCTACAGCTTCTCTTTTCAGGCTCTTAACAGTGTTGTTTGAAGACCAAAGGGTTTAATGTTGGTAAAGGCCAGTTTATCAATTTTCTTCTTTTTCAGATCATGCTTTGGGTAATAATCCTAAGAATTCACCTAACATAAGGTCACAATGATTTTCTCCTGTTTTTTTCTAAAAGTTTAAAATGTTTACATTTTACAGGGCGCCTGGGTGGCTCAGTTGGTTAAGCGACTGCCTTCAGCTCAGGTCATGATCCTGGAGTCCCGGGATCGAGTCCCACGTCGGGCTCCCTGCTCAGCAGGGGGTCTGCTTCTCCCTCTGCCCTCTTCCCTCTTGTGCTCTCTGTCTCTCATTCTCTCTCTCTCAAATAAATAAATAAAATCTTAAAAAAAAATTAAAAAAATGTTTACATTTTACATTTAGGGCTATGATCAATTTTTATTAAATTTTTACACTAAGTGTGAGGTATGGGTCAAGATTCCTTTTTTTTTTTTTTTTGGATTTGAACGTCCAGTTGTTCCAAGTACACTTCTGTCTCTTGAACTTGCCTTTGCAATTTTGTCAAAAATGAGTTGACTGTATTCGTGTGGGTCTATGTGTCTATTCTCTTTCATTAATCTGCCTACTTACATTCCTTTGCCAACATCACATTGTCTTGATTACTTTTACTATAGGAAATCTTGAAGTCATGTAGTGAAGTCCTCCAACTTTGTTCTTCATTTTCAAATGGTTTGGATATTTGAGCTCCTTTGCCTTTCCAAACAATTTTAGAATTAGCTTGTTCATATTGACAAAAAGCTGCTACCG
>NW_025412268.1:0-3423 GCF_002201575.2 Neomonachus schauinslandi | reverse complement strand
TTTAGGTGTTTATTTATTTGGGTCCTTTCCCTTTCCTTTTGATAAGTCTTACTTGAGCTTTAGCAATCTTATTAATTCTTTCAAAGAACCAGCTCCTAATTTCATTGATTTGTTCTACTGTTTTTTTTGTTTTGTTTTAATTTCTTTATCATTGGTTTCTGCTCTAATCTTTATTATTTCTCATTTCCTGCTGGATTTAGACTTTATTTTTCATTTTTTCTCCACGTTCTCTAGGTGTAAGCTTAGGTTGTGCATTTGACACTTTTCTTGTTTCTTGAGGGCGGCCTGTATTGCTATATACTTCCCTCAAAGCACTGTCATTGCTGCATCCCAATTATTCTCGACTGTCATGTTTTCATTTCCATTTTCTTCCATATTTCCATTTTCTTCCATGTATTTTTTAAATTCTTTAATTGTATTTGATCCATTAATTCTGCAGTAGGACGTTTTTAAGCTCCATGTGTTTGTGGTCCTTCTATTTTTTCTTGTGTTTGACTTCAAGTTTCATCACCTTGTGGTCTGAAAATATGCATGGCACCATGTCAAACTTTTTCAAGAAGCTGAAGCCTGACTTATGACCAAGTATGTAATCCATTCTGGAGAATGTTCCATGTGTACACAAGAAGAATGTAATTTCTGCTGCTTTAGGATGAAATGCTCTGAATATATCTATTAAGTGCAGCTGGTCCAGTGTGTCATTCAAAGCCCTTGTATCCTTGGTTATCTTCTGCTTAGATAATTCATCCATTGCCAAGAGTAGAGTGTTAATGTCCACCACTATTATTGTATTATTATCAGTGAGATTCTTTAAGGTGATTATTAATTAATTTATACATGTGACTGCTCCTAAGTTATGGGTATCAATATTTACATTTGTTAGATCTTCTGGTTGGATGACCCTTTTATGACGATATATTGTCCTTCTAAATATCTTTTAATCTTTGTTTTAAAATCTATTTCTTTTGGCATAAGATTCCAGCTTTCTTTTGATGTCCATTAGCATGATAATTGGTTCTCACCCCCTCGTTTTTAAATTGAGGTGTCTTTGTATCTAAAATGAATCTCTTATAGGCAGTATATTGATGAGTCTTTTTTTTTTTGTATAACATTTTTTTAATCCATTCTGACACCTTCTGTCTTTTGATTGGACCATTTTATTCATTTATATTTATAGTAATTATTGAAAAATATGAATTTAGTGCCATTCTGTTCCTTGTAATGTTGCTGTACCTGTGGATTTTCTCTGTTGCTTTCTGGTCCTTGTTATTTCGGGACCTCTTTCTGGTCTATGTGTCGTCCCCTTTAATATTTCTTGCAGGGCTGGGTTGGTGTACATGAATTCCTTTAATTTTGTTTATCTGAAAGACAGCCTAGCTGGATATAGTATTCTTGGCTGCATATTTTTCCAACGTAGCACACTGAATATGCCAGTCCTTTCTGCCCTGCCAGGTCTCTGTGGACAGGTCTGCTACCAGCCTTATCTGTCAACCTTTGTAGTTTCAGAACATCTTGTCCCAAGCTGCTTTTAGGATTTTCTCTTTATCTTTGAAATTTGCAAGTTTCACTATAGTATGTCATGGTGTTCACTTCTTTTTGTTGATTTTGAGGGGAGTTCTCTGTGCTTCTAGGCTTGAATGCCTGTTTCTTTTCTTGCTTTAAGGAAGTTCTGAACTTTAATTTGTTCGAATAAACCTTCTGCCCCCTTTGCCTACTCCTCTTCTGGGACTCCTTCAATACAGATATTATTTCACTTATGGAGTTGCTGAGTTCCCTATGTCTACCTTCATGATCTAATAGTTGTCTTTCCTATTTTAGTCATGATAGTACGCATGTTCAGCTTCCTTATTTTCCATAACTTTGTCTTCTGTATCACTGATTTCCTCTTCTGTTTCATTCATCCTCATTTTTATGGCCTGCACATGAGGCTGCATCTCAGTAATAGCATTTTTATTTTCGGCCTGACTAGATTTTAAAATTTTATGTCTACAGTCAGGGATTCTCTTGCTCTTCTATGCTTTTTTCAAATCCAGCTAGTAGTTTTATAATCTTGGTTTGGAGTTCTAGTTGAGATATCTTATATCTGTATTGACTAAATCTGTGGCTACGAATACTACCTCCTTTCTCTTGTGTTAAATTCCTCCATTTCCTCAAATTCACAACCTAAACTTATATCTAAAGGACATAGAAAAGGAACAGCACATAAAGCCTATAGGAAGCAGAAGAAGGGAATGTTTTGGATCACAGATATATGATATAGAGAAAAAGAAAACAAAATAGTAGAACAGATCAATGAAACTAAGCTGGTTCCTTCAAAGAATTAATAAAACAGATAAACACCAAGGCAGAATTCTCAAAATGAAAGAGAAAGGAATCAAATGAGCAAAATCAGGAGTGAAAGAGGAGAGATCACAAACACCACCATAGAAACACAAACAATTTTAAGAGAATGTTATGAACAGTTTTATGCCAACAAACTGGTCAATCTGGAAGAAATGAATAAATTCTTAGAAACATGCATACTATCAAGACTGAAATAGGAAGAAATAGGCAATTTGAACAGATCCAAAACCCACAAAGAAGTTGATTCAGTAATCAGAAATGTCCCAAAAAACAAAAGTCAAGGCCAAATGGCTTCCTAGGGGAATTCTACCAGACATTTATAGAAGAAGTTAATACCTTATTCTTCAAAAATGTTCCAAAAAGTAGACATGGAAGGAAAACTTCCAAATTCATTCTCTGAGTGCAGCATTACCCTGACACCAAAACTAATAGACTAAACTAAAAAAAGAACAGGTCATTACCCCTGAGCACTATGCATGCAGATATTCTCAATAAGATACTAGCAAATCAAACCCAACAGTCCATTAAAAGAATTATTCACCATGAGCAAGTGAGACTTATTCCTGGCCTGCAAGGTGGTCAATATTCAGAAATCTATCAAAGTGTTACAACAAAGTAATAAAAGAAAGGGTAAGAACCATATGATCCTTTCAGTAGGTGCAGAAAACAAAACAAAACAAAACATTTGAAAAAGTAGAGCATCCATTCTATGTAAAAACCTTCAACAAAGTTGGGATAGATGGAACAAAATCAAGCCTGCAAAAGCCATATATAAAGACCCATGGCCAATATCATCCCCCAAATGGGAAAACAGAGCTTTTCCATTACAGTCAGGAATAAGACAGGGAAGTCCACTGTTACCAATATTATTTAACATAGTCCTGGAGATCCTAGACTTAACAATCAGGCAACCAAAAGAAAATTACAAAACAAAATACAGAACACCCAAATTGGCAAGAAACATGTTCAACTTTCAGTATATGCAGATGACATGATAGTCTATGTATAAAACTTAAAAGACCCTACCATCAAATTTCTGGGCTGATAAATATATTCAGCAGTGTTGCCGGATATAAAACCAAT
>NW_025412267.1:0-3425 GCF_002201575.2 Neomonachus schauinslandi | reverse complement strand
TGTGACTGGGATCCTGTCACCAGGGCAGCCAGGATGGGCTCTGAACACCTGCTGTCCTGGGATGAGGCTGAAGCGCAGGAATCCCAGGGGCGAGTCCCTGTCCCCGTGGGCAGCTCAGCCCCAGACCATCTGTGGGATCCAGTCAGTGGCTGAGGCTGATCAGTATGTTGATTCTGGGACCCCAGCCTCAGAACTCAAAACCCTTGTGGACAAGTGACACATGTTCCCTGTGTTCTCAGGGCTGGGCTGTCACTCTTTAGTCATTCCCCCGTGACACTTCCAGCCAGGCTGCACTCTGATGGAAAGTCTTCTGTCCCAACCAGGGCCACAGGGCATGTGACCTCAGGGACACACTCCCCCTTATCTCCACTTCTCCCCCTCAGCTTCTGGATATTTGACAGCAACTTCTGTGTCCAGTAGGCTTTGGGTAGTAAAATCCATTAGTTCTGTCTGTGTTTGGCAATTTTGTCAGCAGGATGGTTCTGAGTTCATAGGAACAGTCAGTCACCTCAAGGGGTTTCACTGGGCACCCCGTGGACCTTTCCTACATGGGAGACCTGACACATGGTACAAATAAGTGATTTTATTAATTTTTTTCTGTTTTTATTTTTATTTTTTTTTAACATTTTTTTTTATTTTTTGACAAAGAAAGACACAGCAAGAGAGGGAACACAAGCAAGGGGAGTGGGAGAGGGAGAAGCAGGTTTCCCACTGAGCAGGGAACCCGATGTGGGGCTCGATCCCAGGACCCTGGGAACATGACCTAAGCTGAAGGCAGTCGCTTAACGACTGAGCCACCCAGGCGCCCCAAGAAATAAGTGATTTTAGAAAAAGTATATAAAACCGTATTCTCCTGAGAAAAGAAGGCATTCCTGTTCCATTAATTGCATCTTACTGAATGGAATTATGTATAAAATAACACACATTCTTCTTAAATATGACGTTGGCTCCGCGGAGACTGACATAAACTCTGTCACTACATCCCTGTCAGAGCATCTACAGCTGTCACCCTTTTCTTCTTAGAACTTCCAGCACGTTTGTCCTTTGTGCTCTGAGGTCAGGGCCACACACACTCACGTGGCAGGGCTCCTGCAGACTCGTGTCTGTGCTGGGAGGACGGAGCCGGGGAGGGAATCCCTGGCCAGTGTGTGGACAACTGTTGTTTCAAGCAGTTTGAAACAGTGGCAGGAGACAAACATGCTCCGTGTGTAACCCTCTAGGAATGCACGGGACAGCTTCTACACACGATCTGGAGAGAATCATTCCCTGTCTCCTCAGTGCTGTGGGGACCTCAGAGGAAGGAGAGCTCTGGAAATCAGGGAGAAAGCACGTACGAGGAAAGTCCCAGCATCCTGCACAGAAGCGACCCTGTGTCCATGAGGACCTGTTACTACTCTGGACTGGACACTCATCTCTAAGAGGAGTTTGTGTAGAGACACCACCCCAGTCCTGACCCAGGAACAGAGAAGGGAGCCATGAACAGATTCATTCTGAAGACTCTTAGCAGGGCATACAGTGAGTCCTGACTTAAGGGAAGTGATATATAGGAACACCTGGTCAGTCCCTAATGAAAGGAGCAGTGGACAAAGCAGTTGGGGTGGGTTGCAGAGATGGGTCTGATGGGCCCTGGTCACCATGTCACACAATGGTGTGTCTGGTGCTGGACACCAGGGGGCACTCTAGTCCCATTTCTGAGGAGTCATTGGTGATCAGAGCTGGGACCTGACACCTGGCCCTGCCTGAGCCCTCTGCTCAGCGCTTGCGGCTGGGACCTCCCCCGACCCCCGGCCCCTCACAGCACCTCCCCTGCCCATGTCCTTGACATCCTCAGGCAGAACGATATGACCCAGGACCAGGGAGGGGTCAGAGAACGGGGGTCTCATTTGCATGGCCGGGCCCTCCCTCTCTCAGAGGATGAAGAGGCTAAAGGAGAGATTAAGGGAGGCTCTGCTCAGCTGTGGGGTCACAGAAGGCAGGATCGGTGATGACCTCCACCATGGCCTGGTCCCCTCTCCTCCTCAGCCTCCTCGCTCACTGCACAGGTGACTGGACGCAGGGACAGGGGAAGGGGCCCTGGGGGACTTGTGGGGCCCTGCTTCCTCCTCCCGTCTCTAGACCCCAGTATCACCCTGTCTGTGTCTGTCCCCCTTGCAGGGTCCTGGGCCCAGTCTGTGCTGACTCAGCCGCCCTCCGTGTCTGGGGCTCTGGGCCAGAGGGTCACCATCTCCTGCACTGGAAACAGCTCCAACATTGGTGGTAATTCTGTGAGCTGGTTCCAACAGCTCCCAGGAAAAGCCCCCAGAACCATCATCTATTATGATAGCAATCGACCCTCAGGGGTCCCGGATCGATTCTCTGGCTCCAAGTCTGGCAGCTCAGGCACCCTGACCATCACTGGGCTCCAGGCTGAGGACGAGGCTGAGTATTACTGTGCATCGTGGGATGATAGTCTCAATGGTTACACACTGCTCCCGGCCTGTGGGGAAGTGAGACAAAAACCTGCTGTCCCTCAGCAATCGATATCCCTTTGCAGCTCCCCCTATTTGGCCAAGTCAGCTCCTCCCTTTGTTTGGTCTAAACTGTAGTCTGAGACCAATATCAAGGAACTCTGCCTATAAAATCATCCACGTTCTGTTAAATTCAGCCCCTCAAGCCTGTCCTTGGCAGGAACACACTGTACGGTTTTCCCATATTGAGTGAAATTCCTGAGTGCCAAGGACAGACTCTCCTGGTAACAGAGTCTGCTGATGAGGGAAACAAAGGCAGGAGAGATGTCGCTTAATGTAAATGTCCTACAGCTGCAGCCCCTGATACATATCTGACCCATGCAGAGTGTGACCTTCCTCAAGGACCTCATGGGTGCCTTAGCGCCTTCCTGTGTGTGTTTTATTGAAGACTGAAGTAACCTCGTCTTCACAGCAGTTAGCCCCTCAATTCCTGAAAGCCTTGCTTCCAAATTCCTTAGAGACTTAGACTATCCCTCACCTCCACTAATTAAAAAGTGTATAATCAGTCACTCCTCACAATCCCAGTGAGATTTCTACCCATGTGTCCTGTCCCCGGGCTATAGTAAAATCACTTTTTTTTTTTTGCAACATTCAATGTCTCAAGCATTCTCTCTTGACCTTTGGGTTCCACAATCCCATATCGCTGTGACAAGTCAGGACAGAACCAGAGACAGGGAGTCCAGCTGTGTCTGACTGAGGATAGAGCACTGTCCAGTGAGTGTGCATTCACAGCACCTCCTGAACACCTAGCATGTGCCACATGTAAATCTAGGGATGTGGGACACATGTGGACATGACAGGAAGGTTCCCCATGCTCAGGGGGCTGATAGTGCCTGGGCGAAGAGAGAGGACACAGAAGCTAAACATGTTGTAAAGAGAAGCTGTGTCCCAGGAGCATGAGGACGGTGAGGTTGGTGG
>NW_025412266.1:0-3426 GCF_002201575.2 Neomonachus schauinslandi | reverse complement strand
GAAATCAGGTGAAAATGAGAGGGAGGCAAACCATCAGAGAGGCTGACTTCTAGGACACAAACTGAGGTTTGCTGGAGGGGAGTTGGGTGTGGGGGAAGGATAACTGGACGATGCGCATTAAGGAGGGCACTTGGTGTCTGAGCACTGGTTGTTACATGCAACTCATCAATGGCTAATTCATCCCGTGAAACTCAGGCGGAAAAAAAAGAAAAGGAAAGCAAAGAGAGTCCGGGCCAGTAGGATGAATGACTACCCCGAAGCCCACGCAGCAAGGCTGGCAGAGCTAGGGCTGGGACCCAGTTCCTAGCTCCCCCTTCTGCCATGACCTTTCCCCCAGGGTCCCACAGGCGAAAAGAGGCAGGGCCTGAAGAGGTCCCACTGTGTGCCTGGGGTCCCCACCCATCCTTTACACATCAACTTGGAGGGGTGAGCCTCCCTTGGGGGCCCACAGCAGGACAGCTGCGCAGAGGGGCAGAGACAGCCCCAGTCTTGGTCCTGGGCATGGGGGAAGGAGGACAGGGACAGGACGAGGGCCGCAGGAGCCGCCGTCTGCTCACCTGTTTGCCCATTTGCTTGAACACAGCTAAGGAGACCGCTACCACGTCTCCCACGGACAAATCCAGGGATGCTGTGCAGACCAGGAAATCTCCCCAGTTCATTGTAGAGGCCAAAAACAGGCTGCCCCCAAAATGTGTCATTTTGGTATACTGATTATTGATGTGTTTCTGATTTTAGTTTTAAGCAATCCCTACACCCTACCTGGGTCTCAAACTCATGACCTGAAGATGCAGAGTCCCACACTCCACTGACTGAGCCAGCCAGGTGCCCCTGGCATACTAAATATTTTCCGTACAAGTCACTTAGGCTCAGCCTGTGCAAGGACACTTAGACCTTCCCCTGAAAGCAGGAAATACATCTCGCATGGAACAGGTACCCTCTCTGAAGCAGGACGTGAAGAGACTGCCTTATCCCCAGAGCTGGGGAATTTAGAGCCCAAAAGGCTTTAGAAACAACCCCTGTTACTTTTTACCATGTACTGCTCCAGCCCAAACTCTGTCTAGACTTCCTTACTAATCCAAGCTCCCAAAGCTCAGGGTTCTTTGTCCTGTCAATGCCTCACAGATTTATTGTCACTTTGTCTAAAATGGGTAAAACTGCCTGCCTCGGTCCCTTCTTTGAGTCTCAGTTGCATTAGTGGGCCCCCAATCACTGTCCTATTAATCTGACTCATGCCATTTTAATTCTGAGTCCTGCTAAGACCTTGCGGGTAGAGAAGAACTTTCCCTCCCTTCATCAAGCCGTAGTAGGAGGCTCTGAGTCTCCCCAAGGAGAAGACCTTACTTCCCACCACCTGCATCCCAACCTCTGGCCTTGGGGAGCATTGAGGAGGTTGGGGGGAGCCCCAACTGTGGGAGCTCAGAACAGGCTGCCTGGGTCAGGACCTGCACTGTGCAGCCCGGCCCTCCCTCGAGTCTGGGTGGGCCTGGGATCACGGGGCCCGCTATGGCCTTCTGACCTGGAAGAACCCAAGGCATCACAGGATCCCCCTTCTGTTGGGGGACTCCCTTGTGTTTCAAAGCCTGTCTAGACTCTCAGTCCTGCTGACTGCTGATCCTGTTCTCGCTGCCCCCAGGTCACTCTCGTCCTGACTGGATGCTACAGGGTCATAGTCAAGGAACCTCAAGCCCTGCATTCAGGCGAACTCTCCCCACGCTTGTCCTGTTCCACATCACTGGCTACTCTGCCCCAAGCTGACACATGCGCAGCGCTCTCCTCTCAGCTCACCCGAGGCACTGAGCGCACTTCAGGCACCTGGAGCTGGGGCTGGTCCCTGGTCTCCAGGGTGGTGGGGCCCACACACCAAAATTAACCATGAGATCGACGGGGTACTCGGCATATGCCGACATCCAAGCAATAAGCTACACAAATGCTCATCTTTTCCCCTACAGCAGAACCACGAGTATCTGCACTGCTTTGCCAGGATGGAGCAGGCAACTGACAAAAGCAGCCCCGGCCCCATATGAGACACCTGGGAATACTGAGTGTGGGAAGCCTTGGACTGCATCAGGCTGACTGTCACCACTTAAAAGCTGCTTCCGAAAAATTTGGAGGGTTGACTCCCTCTACCCTGGAAGGTATGCAGGTGGTTGGGAGGCAGCCTGAGCTACCTAGGCCTGCCCAAGCCTGGCTGATGGGGTTCTTACTGCACATGCACACGCTGTGCATCAACAGGGCAAGAAACGGGAGAGGCTGGTCACCAGAGCAGGCTTCTGGGGGCACAAGGCCACCTGCCTCATTCCAAACTCTAATTACACAGTTTTCCCTTGAGGGCAGAGATAGAGAAACCAATCTTGCCAGGACAGAGCCAGACAGGCTGGGTAGGGCATCTTCCAGGAAGACACACTGGGGAGCCTTTACTGCTGGTCATGCCCGGGACCCCATCCAGAGTGGGTCCAAACGGGTTCTGACTCTGGCCAGTTGAAAACTGCAGCCTCCACGGAGGTATCACATTGCCTGATTTCAAACTGTACTACGAAACTCTAATAATCAAAACAGTAGGGCACTCAGACCTACAGGTGAATGGAATCAAACAGAGAGCCCAGGAGAAGCCATGCATATAAAGGTCCATCAACTGATAACCAAGGAGGCAAGTCCATACAAGGGGGAAAGGACAGTGTCTTCAATAAAGGTTGCTGGAAAGACTGGACATGCGTAAGAATGAAACTGGACTACTGTCTTCCAGCATACACAAAAATAAACTCAAAATCAATTACAAACTTGACTGTTAAGACTGAAACCATAACACTCCTAGAAGAAAACATAGTCAGGAAGCTCTCTGACATTGGTCTTAGCAATATACTTTTTGGACCAGTCCCCTCAGGCAAGGGCCACAGAAGCTAAAATAAACAAGTGCCTTCATAGCAAAGTGAACAGCTTTTGCAAAACAAAGGAAACCTACAACATAAGGAAAAGGCAACCCAGGGAACGGGAGAAAACATATGCAAAAGGTACATCCAGTGAGAGTTAATACTGAGCATAAGTAACGAACTTATACAACTTCATGCCAAAACCACAAATAACCTGATTTAAACACGGGTAGAAGACTTCGCTCCTCTGGGAGACTTCTGAGCCAAGTGACCTGCCAGTGTGACCTCCTAAGGACCATTTTCATCTGCAGAGTGAGCTCTGCTGCAGAAGCTGTGTGGCCAACAGGAGAATGGGTGTCCCGGGGTAGCAGAGAAGTTTGCTCATGGATCATTGCCATGGGTCTTGTACTTCCTTTCAGTGACCGCTTCCGAATGTCCAAACAAGTTCAGCTCTGTTGGGGTAAGAAAGAGAATTCACTTCAATCGATGAGGCAGGTTATATTGAAAATAGTGACTGGGGTGCATGGCTGCCCAGGCACTCGATAATTTAAAACCAACA
>NW_025412265.1:3077-3426 GCF_002201575.2 Neomonachus schauinslandi | reverse complement strand
ACGTCACACTTCAGGGGTAAGTAGATAACATGGCAGTCGAGTAGATGCTACTCTCCCTTCTTCCATCAAAGCTTAAGTAAAAGTGTAGAAAATGGTAAATATTATGTTTGGTATATCTTCGCACAATAAACCTAAAACTAGAAAGGATAAAGCTTTGTCAGAAGTCATTACCCGCTTGACAAAACAACATTCAGCTCTCATAGAAGGGGGGTGAAAAAATCCAGCCTGTCATGAAGTTTACAGTCTTCATGTCCAGAATCCAACGAGAAAGATCAAGCGGGAGGAGTTAAGATTTATCTCCTCCCTCGAATACAGCTACAGTGCTATCAGATCATTCTGAACACCCAGG
>NW_025412265.1:1420-2977 GCF_002201575.2 Neomonachus schauinslandi | reverse complement strand
AATACAGCTACAGTGTTATCAGATCATTCTGAACACCCAGGGCATCAATCAAGTATCTGAGAAAACAAGTGCTGCAGGTCTACAAGTAGAAAAGTGACCACCATTTGGAAGGTAGGAGGTGTGGAGACGTGAATCTGGTGTGACATAGCTGAGGATACAGGGGAGGGGAGGGGGGCTTGAGGAGGATACAGCAAAGTTTTATAAGCAGCGGAGCACAAAATGGTAACTGAAGTTTGCACTTTTGGGGGTGTTCCTGGCTTAAAGGTGCTTAGTTGGGGAAGCCAGGTGGAATCCTGGGTGTGACAGAGTGGTCTCAGGATCCCTGGAGTCTCATGAAAATGGGAGGTGCCTGAGTGTGACAGAGTTCCCAGACTTCTAAAAGTTAAAAATAGAGCTACCTTATGACTCAGCTTTAGGAACGGGAACCCTACCAATATTATTTAACATAGTCCTGGAGGTCCTAGACTTAACAATCAGGCAACCAAAAGAAAATTACAAAACAAAATACAAAACATCCAAATTGGCAAGAAACATGTTCAACTTTCAGTATATGCAGATGACATGATAGTTTATATATATATAAATATATTCAGCAGTGTTGCAGGATGTAAAACCAATATACAGAAATCTGTTGCATTTCCAGTAATGAAGCAGCAGAAATCAAGAAATCCGTCTCATTTACAATTACAATAGCACCAAACCCAAGATACCTTGGAATAAACCTAACCAAAGAGGTAGAGATTTCTACACTGAAAACTATAGAACACTTAAAGAAATTGAAGAGGTCAAAAAGAAATGGAAAACCACGCCATGCTAATGGATTGGAAGAATATTGTTAAAATGTCTATACTACCATGACCAATCTACACATTCACAGCAGTCCCTTTCAAAAACGAGCAGCGGGCTCCTGGGTGGCTCAGTCAGTTAAGTGACTGCCTTCAGCTCAGGTCATGATCCTGGAGTCCCAGGATCGAGTCCCACGTCGGGCTCCCTGCTCGTTGGGGAGTCTGCTTCTCCCTCTGACCCTTTCCCCCCTCATGCTCTCTCTCACTCTCTCTCTCTCTCCAATAAATAAATAAAATCTTTAAAAAAAAAACGAGCAGCATTTTTCACAGAACTAGAACAAGTAGTCCTAAAATTTGTATAAAACCACAAAAGACCCTGATAGCCAAAATAATTCTGAAAGGGAAAAACAAAACTGGGAGAATTACATTTCCAGATTTTAAGCTCTATTACAAAGCTGTAGTCATTGAGATAGTATTGTACTGTGCTTAAACAGATACATAGATCAATGGAACAGAACAGAGAACCAAGAAATGGACCTGGACCAATCTTCAACACATCGTGAAAGAAAATATCTGGTGGAAAAAGAAGATAGTCTCTTCCACAAATGATGTTGGGACAACTGGATTGCATGATGGCAGAAGAATGAAACTGGACCATTTTCCTAAACCATACACAAAAATAAATTCAAAATAGTTGAAAGACCTAAATGTAAGATAGGAAACCATCCAAAACCAAGAGGAGAACAGAGGCAGTCACTTCTTTGCCATGAGT
>NW_025412265.1:438-1320 GCF_002201575.2 Neomonachus schauinslandi | reverse complement strand
CTCAGGACCCCAAAATTTGATTTTCCAGTGAAGAAATGGGCCGAAGATATGAACAGACATTCTTCCAAAGAAAACATACAGAGAGGTAACAGACAGATGAAAATACTCACAACAGCATTCAACTTCATGTAAATGCAAGTCAAAATCAAGATGCGATACCCCTCACAACTGTCAGAACGGCTAAAATTAACAAAACAGGAAACAACAGATGTTGGCGATGATGTGGAGCTAGAGGAAGCCCTGACACTCTTTGTGGGAATGCAAACTGGCCCAGCTACTCTGGAAAACAGTATGGCGGTGCTGCAAAAAGTTAAAAATTGAACTACCCAATGACACAACAATTGTACTGCTAGGTATTTAGCTGACGGACACAAAAATACTTATTCCTAAGGGCACATGCATCCCCATGTTTATGGTAGTATTATCAACAATAGTGACATTATAGAAAGAGACCAAATGTCTATCAAGTGATAAATATGCAAAGATGTTACATAACACATTCACCAAAAGAATGAAATCTTGCCATTTCTGATGAAGTCAACAGAACATGAGTGTGTTATGCTAATGAAATTATGTCAGTCAGAAAAAGGCAGATACCATATGGTGTCACTCACATGTGAAATTTAAAAACAAAACAGATAAACAGAGGGGTATTAAACTACAACACAAACATCAACAACAACATCAACAACAGCAAAAGGGAAGCAAACCATAAGGACCTGCTAAATATCGTAAACAAACTGAGGGTTGATGGAGAGCTTTAGAGGTGGATGTGCTAAATTCATTATTGGAATATATGTGTTGTGATGAGCTATGGGTGTTATATGTAGGTGACGAAGCATTAAATTCTACACCTGAAATCAATTTCACCCTATATGTTAC
>NW_025412265.1:0-338 GCF_002201575.2 Neomonachus schauinslandi | reverse complement strand
AAAAAAAAAAACAACTTTGCACATAATGAACATGTATAGACTTATTCCAATATCATTAGCACACACATTATTTCATACTTATATGGAGTATACACCAAAATAGATCATATTCTGAGCTGCAAAATACACCTTTACAAAGGTAATAGAAGTCATATAGTGTCTGTTGGCCGAACATAGTGGAATGAAACTAGAAATCAATGTCAGAAAGCTAAATTAAACATTCCATCATATGTGGGGATTAAACACATGTCTAAATAACATGGGAAAACACATAAATCTCAAGACACATTGTATTTTTCTAAAGTTTACTTATTTATAATCTCTACAACCAACATAGG
>NW_025412264.1:0-3427 GCF_002201575.2 Neomonachus schauinslandi | reverse complement strand
CTGGGAGCTGAGAAAACATTCTTCAATATGACAAAATCACACTAATCATAAAGAACAATATTGATACATCATACTATAATAAGCAAAGATTGGTAAAATATCTTCTTAAAAATAATTATTTTATTCTTACTGAATATTTTGTAATAAACTCATCTCTGACAGTTTCCTTCAAAAGGATACCTATTCTTCACATGGTCCAATTTTTAGTTTGTGTAATTTGCAGAGCTAGAACAAGTTACTCAAGATTCAGATGTTCTTGAATAAACGGGGTAGTAGGTATATTTGAGGAGGATCCATAAATCACTACCTAAATGCATATGGTGAAAATCTTCTTGCTAGCTTTCCCCAAAGTGTCCTGAGGCCTTTTGCAATGGTAACTTTGCTTTGGGGAAAGGGAACTATCCAGATTCATGAACATCACTAAACTGAATTATAGATTCGGTGCAATCGAGATTTGCCTCTCAAATTGGAATATCAATTTTAAGAAAAAAAAACTAAGATTTTTCTTGTAAGAGTGGAGATACATTGTGCCATCATTCCTATCGTGTTGACTAGTAACTCATGACAATGTACTTTCCTTAGCAAAATCTGATGATACATGAATACAGGTGACTGAATAAATGCACACATGTGGCTTCTTCCTATATTTATAAGCTGATCTCTGCCTGGAATTTTATGGTGCAATGATGTTATTACTTTACTTTTTCATGTATGACCATATGTTCCTTGGTGCTTAAACATGCTATTAGTGTCTGAAGCAGCATTTACGCTTCTCCTGACTTTTATAAATTTCACTTCCTGCAGACTAAAGCAAGGATGCAGAACAGCTGAGCAGGCACCTAGAACAGCAGTATATCTAGAAATAATAATACAATTATAATCATTTGATAGTGGAGAGAACATTGTATTCATCACTATGTGTACAATAAAGACTATTTAATATAGATGAAAAAGCTAATTTGCTGAGGTATGTAAGTAGGTAGTGATGTCATGTCAGAGAGGAGCCTATCTATAGGAGTCAATATATGAACAAATTATTTCCAAAGAACAAGGTTCTATTGAACTGCTGAAATAAGCTTCTTGTTTGGTGTGTTTTGTTCTTTTTGGTTTAATGAGAAATGGGGAAATATGACACCAGAGGCAATTGCTCCATAACAGTATGAAGTTTGTACCTTAATAAACATCTTTCTCTATATTTATTTACCCTATTGTAGTAATTCATTTTTCTGTAAATAAATATGGAATATATACAATGTTGAGTTGACAGCTGCCAAAATATTAACTATCTGACATGGAGATTCAATTCTTGTGTGTGTGTGTGTGTGTAATGTGTTTGCTTAAACTAACTTTTTACATTGGATCAGATATTGTAGGACAATATTTTATGTTTCCTTTCCTCTCTCATGTGAACCAAAGAGTAGAAAAGGAGGTAAAGACACATCTCAAATCCCTCTCAGTTCACCATTTGGGTTCAAACTCCCATGTGTGGGACACAGATTATTTCCCTGGTGGTGGAACAATAGTCATTTCCCCTGTGTGGGGTGGTGAACTGAGGACAGGGAGGCTGCCCTCTACTTAGGAGGAGCTCAGGCCTACTCAGCAACCATGTGGTTGGGTTGGGCTGCACATATAGGTAGATAAGTGGTTTTATTACAGGGTTAATTTTTACTTATTTTCTATTGGGATAGTTTGGTTTTTTTTTTTATGTTTGTTTTCTTTTGAGTGTCTAATAAAACTAAGTTCCTCTTGGATGTGGATAAATATTGAAAGGTTTTATGTCCACACTGGAGTAGTGCAGTTTATATAGAATGACAATCAAATAAAAATACTACTAACAATGGCCATTATTAAAATTAATACTTGTTGACTGTTTGTTGTATGTCAGGCAACACTGTTAAGTTACTTACCTGCATTAAATAATTTAATTCTTAAAAGTCACCCTCAGTATTAGGTGCTATGATGAGACACGATAGAAAGTTCAGAGGAAACCTCTGAGTAAATAAAGCAAACATTAAGTTCCTGTGCTCCCATCTGGACAGAGTAAACCAGGTTTCCCCAGGTCCCCTCCATCTGTACAAGTCACTTCCACCACAGGCTCCATGTATGGATTCCTAAGGACAAATCTCCGTGTTTATACCATGGGCAACATTTGAAATTTAATTTTCACATAACCATCAAAAATAAATTACATTTTTTCTAACATAATACACTTAAAATAGTATTCTAACAAAGCAGCAAGTGAAAATAAAAACAATGAATTGATAAACACGATGAAAACTTATTCAACTGAAATCACAGGCAGATTTGGAGCTAAAGAAACTGAATATTTGAAGCCTCTCACTTGCATAGACTCTTTCCAAAGACATATATGAATTTTGTATTTGTATTTGTTTTTATTTTTTTCCTTAGGGAGATCTTCCAAAACAGTGCATGATCCGGAGTTCTCAAACCTAGATTTGCCCTTTAATATTCTAGAAATATTTCCTTAGTGATTGGTTTTAGGCAAGTGCTAAACAGCAAAGGGATTTCTCCTTAATTTAAAATCAGATGTTTGGATTCAAGTGTCAATGTTTTTGTCTAAAACTGTTAATGCTTGTCTCCTTCAAGGAGGTATTTTGTTTGTTAGATTTCTGTTTTGTTTTGTTTTATGAAATTGTTATAAGGTATTTTATAGGAAGTGATAGGACATGTTACCATTTTTTTAAAACTGTATGTTGTAGTTGGGAGAAAGGAAGATAAGACGTATGTACTTATTTAACAGGAAGTTACATCCCATTAAGATCAGGCTGGAACAAGCATGTGTATATTTCCTCAAAACTGTAACCTACCTCATCTTGCTCCTTGTTCTCGCATATACAGTCTATATTTATATATAATCATTATTCATATATAAAATTGACATGTTTTATATTTCATATTATATTAAATATAAAAATGTTTAATAATATTATCATTAAGTACATAAATATATTTTATAATAAATATATATTTTAATATATAAACGTATGTTTGCTTTTCCTTGAGCAAAGGAGTTGCCTTATGTTATCTCATAGAATTACCTACAGAGATTGGTTAGAATTCAATGTGTCTTTAATATTCCAAGATTAATGGATCTTGATTCTATGGAATAATATTAAGTGAGTGCCACACCATTATCTAACTTCTTGTTTATGAACTTGGGCACAAAGAACCCTGATTGGTTACACTTGTGTTCAACCTGTGGACTTTCAGAAAGGTGAGGCTCCTACCTCCATAACCATGTTCATCTTCTTCAGACTATTTTTAGGAAAAAAATGCTGCTATGTTTAGCACAAAACATCTCCTGATTCATGGACATCCTCTGGTCTATATAAATATTTAAAGGTAAAATAGAATTAAGCAATATTTTTGCAAACCTATGAGTTAAATGTTATTGGATTGTTTTTTG
>NW_025412263.1:0-3429 GCF_002201575.2 Neomonachus schauinslandi | reverse complement strand
TTCGGTAGTGATGGGTTTATTATAGGACTCAGTGTTTTCTTAATTAAGTTATTTTCTTCACTGTTGATTTCAAGTGTTCTTTGTATATTTAGAACACAATTGTTTTTCACATGTATCTTTTGGAAAGAGATCCTTTTTTTCAAGATTTTCTGAGTCTGGAGCTTGCTGTTTATTTTTGAGTTTTTCCTATCAGAGATCATAAGATTTTCATTTTAATAAATTGCAGCTTATCGATTTTTTTTTTTACAAATAATGTATGCCTCAGGATTGGAGCCGGCCTGGCTTGTGAGCTCCGCTGAGGAGCCGGAGGTGGGGCTGCAGTTACCTCCACGTCTGTCCCTGGTCCCTGGCCCCTGTGTGGGGTGACATTGAAACAGCCCAGTGAGTTCGAGGCCGGGTTGGGGAGTCCTGGTTCCCCAAAGTGGCGGTGCTGCGCCCCTCTGCCCAGCCCCATGCCAGGTCAGGCCCCCCAGACACAGAGACGCCACCGCTTCTCCAGAGCAGACCCCATCACCCACTCTGCAACACCCCACCCGGCCCCACAACAATCCATGCCTTCCAACACTAGAACAAACTTTTCAGAACGTAAAACAAGAATATAGTCCTTATCAGAGGTGGAGACATGTAGAAGCTACTCTGAATCAGAGTGAAGCTTGTACTTTGGAAAGTCAGCCTCATTCCTCAGCACTCACAGCCCCTAGTTCTCCAGGTTCCTCCGGGATGAAGAAGGATCAGCCCTCTTTTCCCCTCTGACAAGTCAGAATAATATGTGAGCATCTCTTAAAAGAGTATGAAGAGGAAATTCGGGAGGAGTATGAGCAAATCCTCAATACCAAACTAGCAGAACAATATGAACCTCTTCTGAAATGCACACATGATCAGATTATGTGACGATATGGGACAAGGACAACAAGCTATGTGTCCTGAAGCTTTCTTGCATATCTGGGTACCAGGTTTGACCTCAAGAGATGGCTGCTGTACACTTTTTGCAACTGGTTTGTTACCACATTTCAGCTCCAACTTGGCATCCTGCGAACATGTAAACGTTTCTTCAGGTGCATTTCATACAACTTGGAAGACCTTAAAATTTTCTGGTTGCCAGAAGCATATCTTTCTTTTCTGCTCATCCAATAAAAAGCTGTGCCCTACTGTGATAGATTTTCCAAACAAAAATACCTGGAGCAGCAGTTTAGCAAAATATGCCCTCAGTGGCACTCAACAAATGGGGTTTCCCCAAGCACAGTTCTGTAAGAAGTGTGTGGGACTGTGTGTGTATATGTTTGTGTGTGTGTGTGTGTGTATTTTAAGTTATTATGTATATTGTGCAAATATTTTTTTTGATCTTGGGGGTTCTGGCTGTGAATTTGATGCATGACAATTATAGTTAAAAACATTTGCTTGGTCTACAGAAGATCATTAATGTTTTGTGACCATATAAGTTGTCACGGTGGATTGTTTTATGTTGTAGGTGTTATTGTTAAATACAGGGACTGTTTCCAGGCACAGAATATGAATCATAAGTTAGGATGGACATTAGGGGTGATTATGAGGACATAGCAAAGGTCCGTGGTTCTAGGTCTTCAAATGCGTGGTATGGAATTAGGACAAACTGGAGATGGGCCGTTTGACACATGGACTCTGCCTAGCCGTGTGGAAAAATACTTTGATTCCAAGCCTTCAAATACCCATGTGGAGTCTGTGCTCACCTCATTCACACAGAGAGCTCCTGGACACAGAACTGATAAAAAGAAAAGGTCTCCCTGCAGCAGGAGCATCAGGGTTTGCTTGGGAGCATGACACAGGTGAGTGTGGGGCTGGGCCAGCCCCTGGTGGAACTGCTACTTGGGAGGAGCCACTCTGCCTTTGTATCAGTTATTAAAAACAGAATTTGGACCCTTTGGTCAGGCTCCCCCAAATTCTTCTAAGAAGTGAGCATGTTCAACTGCTTGAGCTTTGTTTTGGCAACCCCCTGTCCAAAGTTGCTTACGGACTGTTCTTCACCTTTTTTCCAAGGCTGTACAATAGAAAGTAGCCTCTGGGGGTGCCTGGGTGGCTCAGTCGTTAAGCGCCTGCCTTTGGCTCAGGTCAGGATCCCAGGGTCCTGGGATCGAGCCCCGCATCGGGCTCCCTGCTCTGCGGGAAGCCTGCTTCTCCCTCTCCCATTCCTCCTGCTTCTGTTCCCTCTCTCGCTGTCTCTCTCTGTCAAATAAATAAAATCGTTAAAAAAAAAAAAAGAAAGTAGCCTCTGTTTTGAGGAGGCGGAAGTTAAGTATACATTTATTTTTTACTGTGACTTGTTCAGGACCCCATTTTACAAAATACCTTGTTTCCTTTATTATTGTTTCTGGAAAGGAAAGTTCTATTAAAATTGTCCTAGTTTGAATAGAGAACAGTTTTATTAATTAGGGCTTATTTTGAAAAATTCTGAGTTGAATTCAAGTGTATGCCAGTACCTTCCAAAGTAAGGTAATAGTCAGAGACAGTGTTCTTATCACATGGCTTAGAGAAATTCTGGAATATTCTTATTCAAAGATTCCTTATTAATGAATGTCTTTGACTTAAATTTAACCAAAAACTGCAACATTATTCTTTGTACATTTTCATTATATACTGTTAACAAGCTTAGTTGCAAACAAATAAAATACTTAAGCTATTTGTTAAAATAATAGTAAGAATTTAGGCCTCGGGACCTATGGGTGTCATTGGTGAAGCGCATGATACTTGATCTCAGGGTTGTAAGTTTGAGCCCCATGTTTGGTGTAGAGATTTCTTTTAAAAATCTTTAAAAAATAATTTATGTGTCCGTATTGTGTCTAATGTTCATTTTCACACTCGACATCATCTAGGTTTCTCTGATGTTATCATCTACACACTTGGTAGCTTTACATTTTACATTTAGGTCTGCAATGCATTTTGAGTTAATTTTGGTGAAGGATATATAGTGTTTTTCTAGATTTATTTATTTACATCAGGATGTCCAGTTGTTCCAGCGTCATTTTTTTTTCTTTTTTTTTGGATGGGCCTAAATAACTCTGAGGAAGTGTAGACAAGTTATGGTTCCTACTGTGGTCTCAGGCCCTCCCCAGCCTTGCTGCAGGACAAGATTTGAGAAGGGAATTTTGTCCTTTGTGTCATCCTGGTGCCTGTCCTTAATTTACTGATTCGTTCTGAGACCCACAGCACTGGTGTTTTAATCCTGTTTCTGTCGCTAACCATGTGATTTTCGCCAAGCCACTTTATCTTTCTGGGCTTCCGTTTCTTTTTCTGTAAGAACAAAACACAGATTGGACTAGGTCCTCTAAAAGCCTCTCCCTGGGACTAGAGTGTCACATATTGACTCCAAGCCTTCCTGTAATAGGCTAAGACTTAGCTGGGGAGGGTTGTTGAGGATCGTATTTGAAAATAAAAATGCCTGATCTAGAAGACAAA